>NW_006921647.1:5041174-5048099 GCF_000298275.1 Orycteropus afer afer | reverse complement strand
TAAGGCATTTGACTGCTAACCAGAAGGCTGGCAGTTCAAACCCACCAGCCACTCCTCGGAAGGAAGATTGGGCAATCTACTTCTGTAGTGATACCACCTTGAAAACCCAAGGAGGAGTCACTATCAGTTGGATTCGACTCAACAGCAGTGAGTTTGGGTTTTTTTTGTTTCTTTAATTTTTCAGAAGTAAATCATCAGGTCTTTTTTCCAAGTCAGTCCTCTAGGTGGACTTGAACCTCCAATCTTTCAATTAACTTCCAAGAACTTAACATTTTGTATCACCCAGGGACTCCAATTAGCAGTAGTGTCCTATTTTAAGCCAGATCTTCTGATTTTGGCCCCAAGGCCAGGACCTTAACTAAGGCATGGCAGTATGCCATGTGCTCGGAGTGCCACTGGGGGGCACCACTGAGTAGTTTCTATTAACTATTGCAGGTTCCATCACTAGCTATGAGAGATCATTCAGCAAGTTAAAACTAATACTTTAGTATTTGAGAACCTCCACGGGTCAAGGCCTACTGTGTGATCTTGCTCTGCTGAGTGTAGAAAGAGAAGAAACTAAAAAAATGACTGAGAACATCATAGGCCAATTTTCATCTATGAAAGCAATGAAGGTACAGTTGTAATTTTCATGTAATGCCATAATGTGATTAGTTAAAGATTAATGAGCTTGACTGGTATTTTTGAGCTAATATTATGGAAAAATTATCTAAAAGATGAGTGTCAGACATGTGGACAGGTGCACAATTTCAGTACTTGTCAGAGGCACTATTTTCCATACATCAATCTCTGCTCAAAGTCTATGTCTTTTCTATGACAGTCCAGGCCTCTATAAGTAGTGGCAGAGAGACAGCAGCAATCCTTCAAGCAGTTGAGATGGATGACAGTAGTACTTCAACCACCTGCCTCTGAAAATCACCATGTAATTTTCACCAATTCTGTGAAAATCACCAGTTCTGACCCAAATGTCCGTTTCATACTTCCTGCCTTTCCAGATCACTAACTCTAAAATTCTCCTCCAACAATTCTTTAGCACCCCTTTACTGAACCTCTTCCCATGACCTCCTCAACCCACTCCATTCAGGCTTTATATCCCTACTATCCCAGTAAAAAAGGCCCTCATCAATCTCACCAGTGATCTCTATCTTGACAAATCAAACGGTCAGAACTCAGTTTTAGACGCTGGGCAGCCTTTCACACAGTTAACCAATCCTTTCTTATTATACACTTTCTCCAGTTGGTTTCCATAATACCACAGCTTCCTGGCTTTCCTCCTACATCAGTGACCTCTTTTTCCCAGTCTCCTTGGCTGGATCTTTGTCCATAATGAAACACTGCCCAGTTCTATGCTAACCTCACAATGTTCGCTGTACTTGAGCCCATTGTTGCAGCCACTGTATCAATTCATCTCGTTAAGGGTCTTCCCCTTTTTCTCTGACCCTCTACCAAGCATGATGTCTTATTGTTTTAGATAATATCCCTACCATTTTAGATTATATCCTACCGTTTTAGATAGCATGGTGTTTTCTGGAAATTTGACACTTAAGCAAGACCACAAGATGTTCTACCTAACACTCTTTGCTGTGAATATAAATACCAAGGAAGGAGACATTCATGAGCCCAGACTCTCTCATCCAGAGAGGTACAGAGGTCGCCACCTCCTCAGATACTAGGCTGCAAATGTCTCCAGAAAGCAACTCTGAAAGCACATAGCTTACATGCTGTGCATAATTATGCTTCCTGTTATTGAATTGTACACCTACTAAGATCAGTTGTGTTTGTTTTCAGTCCTACTTATGCCAATTTTATTTATTACTATAATTGTTTTGTTAGCTGCCATCAAGTCAGCCTCCAACTCATGATAACCCCATGCACAAGAGGAATGGATCGTTGTGATTTTACTGGCTCGTTTTCAGAAGTAAATTGCAAGGCCTTTCTTCCTTGTGGCCTTAGTCTGGAAGCTCCACTGAAACCCATTCTGCACCATGTTGTTGTTGTTGTTATGTGCCATTGAGTCGGACTCAACTCATAGCGACCCCTCCTTGGGTTTCCGAGGCAGTATCACTACGGAAGTAGATTACCCCATCTTCCTTCTGAGGAGTGGCTGATTCAGCACCATAGCAACATGCAAACCTCCACTGACAGATGAGTGGTGGCTAAACCTGAAGTAGGTTGCCCGGGATTGGACCCAGATCTTCCCCATAAAAGATGATAATTCTTCCACTGAACTACCACTGTCCTCACTGTAATTGCATAACAATGAAATAGTTTACATATCAGTGAAATATGAATGCAAAAAATTAAAAGACAAGTCACTCTAAAAATACTGTCAAATTAGTTGTTGGTGATATAATTAAAAAAAAATTGGTGTGGGAGAAATTGTAAAAATATAGAAGGATCCTAAACTTAAATTACAGATATAGCCTAGGCACTTTAGAAATTATGAATTAGGCAAAGTAAGTTTAGTTTGTACAGAAAATGACTAAGGGAATTCTAATCAATGGACTATAATAATTTTTTTAAATCTCTTGATCTTAACGTCAAACGGCTGACAAATGAAAATAGTTTCCAATGTTTGGGACCAAAATAAAACTTGGTGGTGTGAGCGTGATGTTGTGAGTTAATTAAAATATATGTAGCATTTATCACAGTACCTAGTACATACCAGAAAACAAAACTCACTACCCTCGAGTCAGATCCAACTCATAGCAACCCCTCCTTGGGTTTCCGAGGCAGTTTTACTACAGAAGTAGATTGCCTCATCTTCCTTCTGAGGAGTGGCTGGTGGGTTCGAACCACCAGCCTTCTGATTAGCAGTCAAATGCCTTAGGCACTATGCCACCAGAGCTCCCACCTAGCATATAGATGGTCAATAAATGATAAATATTACCATTGTTAGCTAAGGAGATTTATAATTTTATTCAATAAAATGTATTAGGGATCCACTCTCTCTTAAATTCTAGGCTGCCAGTAGTGAGCAAAATGGCCCTGGACACTGCTTTTACAGGTCTTACAATCAAGAGAGAGAGGGAGACATTGATCAAATCATCACACAAGTGCATAATCACCATACATGAGAAGGGCAATGAAGGAAAAGTACAGTAGGCAATGAGAACACATGTCAGGGGCCTGATCTGTGCTGAGAGGCACTAAGAAGTATCCTCGGAGCTGAGCTCTGCAGCATGAGTCAGAGTTAACCAGACAAGGAAAGAACAGGGCTTGAAGGGAGAGTAACACGTTCAAATATCCTGAAGCCAGAAGGAGCATCATAAGTGGAGAAACTGAAAAGAAGCTGATGTGGCTACAATTCAAGGAAAGGGGGTCAGGGCATTGGAAGAGTCTGAATAGATGGGTCAGCAAAAGCAAGCATGGCTTTGCTAAGGATTTGGGTCATTGACAAAATATAGTACAAAATTAAGAGTTTTCAATCTATTTTAAAATCATTTTTTACAAACATCTTACATCTATTGACAGCTGAATGGATAAGTAAAATGTGGTACAGGTATCCCTTGCTTTGCACAAGCTAGCTTTACACCATTTCCCTTTTACAAAAGGTCTACCTTAATACTTGTTTTCACTAACCAAAAAAATCGGAAGAAGATTTTCACTTTCTTGAAAAAAATAACAAGGCAAAACTAGCATTCAGTTTTGGAGTGCTCTGTTAAAGAGGCAGCAGGCACTCGAGCAGCAACTGAGGAGATGTCAAGTTCCTTCTCTGGGAACTGCACTCAGCATCTTAGCATCAAGCTGCCATAGTTTCAAGCTGTGTCTGTGAACATTATGTTAGTGTTATTTTAGGTTTTATGTGTTATTTAATATGATTTGAAAGATTATTTTTTGGGTCTGGGAGTGCTCTTAAATTTTTCCCATTGAAATTAATAGTAATTGTTTCTTCACTTGACCCTATCTGAGTTTATGAAAGTTTCCATAAGAATGCTCCACTTTCAGATAGGGGAAAAAAACTATACATACATATAATGGGTGTTTAAAAAAAGAAAGAAAGAAAAAGTTAGCATCCAATCAATTCCAACTCATAATGACCCCACGTGTCAGAGTCAAACTGCTTCACAGGGTTTTCTTTCTTGTAATCTTTACAAAGCAGATCAGCAGATCACCAGGCCTTTCTTCTGAAGTCTGGATGGGTTCAAACTGCCAACTTTTTGGTTAGTAGTCAAGTGCAAGCCATTTGTGCCACCCAAGCACATAAAAAGAATATTGTTGTATGGATTTTGACTCATAACAACACTATGTGACAGAGTAGAACTGCCCCATAGGGTTTTCTAGATAAGGACTTCTCATGGCACAGTAGTTAAAGCATTCAGCTGCTAACCTACAGATTGGTGGTTCAAACTGACCAGACCCTCCATGGGAGAAAGATAAGGCAGTCTGCTTCCAGAAAGATTTACAGCCTTGGAAATCCTCTGGGCAGTTCTCTCTGTCCTGTAGGGTCACTACGAGTAGGAATCAACTTGATGGCAGTGGGTTGAGTTGAGTTGGGTTTGGAATCTTTATGGTAGCCATGAAGCCATTGGTAGGTTCAGACTGACAACCTTTCAGTAAGCACATGAGCATTTAACCATTGTGCCATCTTTAATGGAATATTATTCAGCCAGTAAAGAGAAATGAAATCCCGATACATGTTTGCAGTGTAATAAATTACATGGTATGGTTTTTCTAGCCACAGTCTTTGTAACTCCCACTGGATTACTGGGTGAAACCATGCAATTTAAACTCCTGATTGTTAAAGCTATCCACCTGGAGTATTTCTGTTGGAGCAGTACGAAGGAATCTTCTGGGAAATTTCATTCTCTCTCAGGTGTGTAGAAATCTGATTTTGGAATTGGTTGGTTTTGCCACTCTGCCAGGCTCAAAATGAACCCTCCTGGAGGCAGAAGGAACCTAACTGCCAACTGAGAGAGATACACTGCTGAGAGAGATGTGCACTGAGAAAGAGATGGCCAGCTGAGAGAAACACCCAGCTGAGAGACAGTGGCAGGAGAACCAAGAGACACGAGACAGAGCAGCAGATTTACCTCGCCAACAGAGGCAGAGGCCAGCCAAGAGGCCAAGGGCCAGAGAGATGTGCCTAAGGGCACAGCAGAGGGGAGATTGTCCTGATCAAAGAAATGTATTCTGAGCATGTTCCTGAACTTGAATTGTAGCCTATTGCTTCCCTAATAAACTCCATAAACTGAATTCTGTGTAGCCACTGCAGCAGATTATCAAACCCAACAGAGAGGTGGTGGGGGCCATGGGAGGGATGGCTGGTGTCAAGGTTGGTAAGAGGACTGGAGGGTCACAGCATGTCTGACCTCATAGGAACAGGCCTTGGGCTGCTGATGGTGATTCTGTCTTCCTCTTATGTAGTTAGTTAGAGGAGGTCAAAAGATGCTGCCTCTCTGACCTGTAGAAATGTTGCAACATGTTTGAACTTTCAAAACATTATGCTGAGAGTTTCAGCAAGATGGCAGACTAGGCAGAAAGACTGCACAGACCCTCTTCAACAAATAAAAGGGAAACCAATTAATACAGACACAGAAGATAATCCTGGACTGCTGAGCCTTGAAGGGAAGGATATAGAAGTGGACTAAACCCCAACTAGCAGAAGAATTTGCATGAAAATACCAAAAAGGAGACAGACGGAGCTGTGGTCTGGCAGCGATCCTGAGCAATCCTGACGGCACAGCACAGACAGCTTAGAGATTCCCGAGTGGTGGTAGGACCTAAGAATTAACCTAAAGATCACCCTGCTAGCCAGGGACTGCACGCAGGACTGTGCACAGTGGCTGGGGAACAAACAGAGAAGGTGAAGAGAAAGGTGGGCTGAGCTGTGGACTTTTGCCGGTTGGAGGCACCGCCATTTTGAAGGTTTAAAAAGCGGCTTGACTATTTTGGGCATTTAAAGAGACAGTGCTCTCGCAGATTCCTGGGACTTAAGAACACATTCTGCTTTCCACCAACCCCAAGGACACCCGGGACCTGCAAGACTGAAAAGGTACGAGATTCCTCTTGTTACTCTTATACCCCACATTCGCTTGGTGAAGGGAGAAGTGGCCATCCTCCACTCCCACTTACCTTCTGGGCCTACAGGAACTCCATCACAGTCTGTGTGCTCAGACGGAGCCTGGGTGCCCTGCCCTGTCCTCCACCAGTTTTTTTTTCTCTCTTTTTTTCTATTTTTTTCTTTTTCGCTTTCTTTTTTTCTGGTGATTAGTTTGCTTGTATTTATCTGTTTTAAAACAAGTAATATTATTAAAGCTTTTGTCCTTTTTATTATAATTATTAATCTTCCCCTACCAGGTCCTAGTTTTCAGCATTTTTTCTTTTCCCTGTGCTTGGTTGAAATTATTATTATTATTATTATTATTATTACTACTACTACCTTAAGGTTTTTTTTTATTATTCCCCCTTTTTTCTCATGATTAACCCCATTCTTTGTTTTTCTTTTTGAATTTTTTCCATTTTTTCCCTTCATTTATTATTTTCATTCCCTACTGTTTTTTTTCTTAGTGCTCTATCTCCAGATATTGCAAGTTTTCTTGCTTTTCTTCATTTTTTCCCTTTTATCTTTTTTTGGTTACTGTTCCTGTGTGATTACATGGTGTGTTTTTCGTCCATGTGCTTTTAGTTTTTTCATGCTTATTCAACTGTATTTGTGTCTAACTGAGTGGGAGACAACAACATTCCCCATAAGACACAATGACACCCACACCTCCTGCGACTTCACTTACTGAGTGAGAGCCACTACTTCCTTCTCCACCAATGGGTCAACAATAAAAATACCACCAAGAAGAAACTGAATCACCCTTGGCTGCTCTTCACAAACAGTTAACAGAGATCTAAATACAATAACACCATGATGCCTCAGAAACAACAGACCATCACAGTCCACACAAAGAAGCAGGATAAAGTGGTAGAAACAAGG
>NW_006921647.1:5035259-5036002 GCF_000298275.1 Orycteropus afer afer | reverse complement strand
AATAGAATTGAGAACCCAGAAATAGATCCATCGACCTATAGTCAGCTGATCTTTGACAAAGGCCCAAAATCCATTAAATGGAGAAGAGAATATTTGTTTAATAAATGATGCTGGCAAAACTGGAGATCCATTTGCAGAAAAATGAAACAAGACCTGTACCTCACACCACGCACACCACGCACACCACGAAATCCAGATGGATCAAAGACTTAAATGTGAAACCTAAAACTATACAGTTTCTCAAGGAAAATTTAGGGGCAAATTTGAGGGCCCTAATATATGGCATAAATAGACTATCAAGCATAATTCAAAATGTACAAATAGCAGAAGAGAAATCAGATGATTGGGACCTTCTAAAAATTAAATTTTTATATGCTTCCAAAGACTTATCCAAAAGAATCAAAAGAGAACCTACAGATTGGGAAAAAGTATTTGGTAATAACATATCTCACAAGATATGTTATTACCAAATGTATGGAAAGTGAATTTGCTCTGTAAAATCTCTAGAATTTATGGAGCACTCCAACACCTCAATAACAAAAAGACAAACAATCCGATTAAAAAATGGGCAGAAAACATGAATAGACACTTCACCAAGGAGGATATTCAAGTGGCCAACAAACATGAAGAAATGCTCAAGATCATTAGCTATTAGAGAGATGCAAATCAAAACAACCATGAGGTACCATCTTGCTCCACCACTGGAAGCAAAGTTCAACAAGACAGAAAATAACAAATGCTGG
>NW_006921647.1:5025961-5033751 GCF_000298275.1 Orycteropus afer afer | reverse complement strand
AGGTAACTATGGGAAGGAAGTGGGAGGGGAGCTGTTGCATTGTGGTAAACTGTGGTCAATGACATGAGACAAAGTATATGTGAATTGCTGTATGGAAAGTGAATTTGCTCTGTAAATCTTCACCCAAATCACAATAAAAAAGAAAATAAAAATAGAATTAAAAACAAAAGAAAAAAAAACATGCTGAGTGAAGTAAGTCAGACACAAAGGAACAAATATTGTGTGACCCCACTTAATATGAAATATTTAGGAAAGGCAACTGTATAAAGACCAAAGTTTATTAGTGGTTACCAGGGCCAAGTAGGAGGGAAGAGGAAAGATTACTTAGGGGACTCTGAGCTTCTGTTATGGGTGATGGGAAAATTTAGAAACAGAACATAATGGTAATGGTGGAGCAACTTTATAAACATAACTAATGTCACTGAAATGTACACATGAAGATTGTCGAAAAGGCAATTAATTTGTTGCAAATATATTTACCACAATAAGAAAAATGAAAAAAAGTAAATTTCACAAAACATCTTTATTACATTTTTTATTTAAAATCCTATTAGTTAGCTGCTGTAACAAATAAATCCCAACATTTCATTAGCCTGACCCAATAGAAATTGATTTCTTGCTCAATGATTTTAATAGTCTTAGATCGATATTCCTGCCTAGTGGGAAGCTTTCCTCCATGAAGTGATTTAAGGACCCAGGCTCCTTCCATCTATGGCTCTGCCATCCACTGGAGCCTCATCTAGTCCTGCATTTATCTTCCCAGGGCCAAGGCTTCAAGTGAGAAAGGATTGTACCTCTTTATAACTGGTAATCTGGACTCTCTAAGAATTATGAGCTCTAGAGTTGGGCAAAGAACATCTGGAGGATCCCATGACCATCCAAGCATGTGCCCAAGTTTGAGTCACTATGTAAATCTATGAGTTCACTAGGGTCCATGCCAGTGCTCACTTATACACTGGTAGTCCCCACATTACAAATGTCTGACTTACAGACAACACATACTTGCCCTGTAATATTATAGAAATTTGTCTTCACTTTGCAATGATTGAACTACCCCTACTAACAACAAATTCTTCATCACAATCACCTTCACCTGCTGCACATATAGTTTTAAATCATTGAAAGGGCTTTGAGCCTTTTCTTGCACTAAAGTAAGGCTAAATAAGAACTTACACACCTATTCCTACTTACCTGCAAATTTGACTTAAAGACTCACTTAGGAACAGATCTCATTCATAACCCTGTACTGCCTGTACTCTCCACCCTTCTGACCACAGGGGTCCCTAGATGGTGCAAGCAGTTTGCAATCATCTACTAACCTAAAGGCTACGACCTTAAAGTTTGAACCCACTCTATGGCAGCACAGAAGAAAAGTCTGGTGATCTGCTTGCATAAAGATTATAGGCAAGAAAACCCTTGGAGCAGTTTAACTCTGTAGTACGTGGACCACATGAGTCAGAATCAATTCAAAATCAATAGTTTGGTGTTTTATCATTCTGACCAAAAAAACATATTTTTAACTCTAATGTACATTCTTCTTCCCATCTTAACTGCTAAATGCAGGAAGAAGGCAAAGGTGAAGCAACATAAGTAAAGAAAAAGCCATGTATCTCTTAGATTTTCATTTATCTGCTTCTTCTCCAGGTAGAGTCTGTAACATTGAATTGGTTGTATGGTTTGCAGAGTTTAGAAGTTTTCATTTTTGCTGATTTTTTAAAAAGTTTTTGTTGTAATTTGGGTGCAATTTTACAAAGTAGATCCATTTGACATTCAACAGTTGGTACACATTTTGTTTCATGACACTGATTACAATCACCACAATGTAACAGCTCTCTTCCCACTTTCTCCCTGTGGTTAGCCTTTCTCTGTGTCTTTCTTACCTGTGCATTCCTGCCTCCCTAGTTTTCTTCCTGTGCAAACGCTGCCCTTCTGATCTCACATGGTTGACTGTTCTCAGGAGTGCATCCCCTAGTAGAGTTGTTCTACTTGTTGTTGTTGTTGTTGTTATTTGCCATCGAGTCAGCCCTGACTCATAGCGACCCCTCCTTGGGTTTCCGAGGCAGTATCACTACGGAAGTAGGATTGCCCAACCTTCCTTCCAAGGAGTGGCTGGTGGGTTTGAACCGCCAGCCTTCTGGTTAGCAGTCAAGTGCCTTAGGCACTATGCTACCACCTGTCTATTTTTTGGCTGAGAGTTAACCACAGAAGTAAGTCCAATTCCAGGCCTGAAGGGTGCCTAGGGGCCATAGTCCTGGGGGTTTCATAGTGTCTATCCGACCAGTAATTCTGGTCTTTTTTATATTTTTGAATTTTGTTTCACATTTTTTTCTCTCCCACTCTATGCAGGATCTCTAATTTTGATCCCTTTCCGAGCGGTTGGCATTAGTAGCCAGACACCATCTAGTTCTTTTGGTCTCAATGTCATGTAGTCTGAGATCCCCATGGTCCATTAGTCCTTTGGACTAATTATTTCTATGTGTCTTTGATATTCTTCACTCTTCTTTGCTCTGAATGAAGAGAGACCAACAGCTGCATCTTAGTTGACGGCTTTAAGCTTTTAAGACCCCAGTCCCTACTCACCAAAGTAGGATATAAAACAATGTTTTTGTGTACTATGTTGTGCCAATTGAACTTGATGTTCCCCATGACCATGATCCCAAGCACACAGACCCAGTGACTCACTCCCTCAGGCTGCTTAGTTGTGGCTACGAAGTTATCCTAATTTTGTTCCCTGTTAGCGCTATAGTCTCCTCGGAAGGAAGGTTGGGCAATCTACTTCCGTAGTGATACTGCCTCAGAAACCCAAGGAGGGGTAGCTATGAGTTGGGGCCGACTCGACGGCACATAACAACAACAACAAAAGCGCTATAACACATATGGACATTTTTTACAGCACATACAAATACTATGTAGGAATATTGTCTGCCAAACCTATGTATAGTCATGGGTATATCCTCTTCACCTGCACATATTTGATCTTCTTTTCTGTCTACCTATGTACCTACCCAGATATCACTGTTTGCTGTAACTGATAATGCAATATTGTGCTTGTAATAGTATTTACCTTTATTGTCTATACCTCTTATGCATCCCTCCATGTCTTCCTTTTCCTTAGTGATATTGTGCTAGTCACATGCTTTCGTTATATTTATTGCCTTTTCTTTCACCCAAATCAACATGTCTCTTAAATAGCCAGCAATTTTCCCTTCCCTACATATGGGGGTCTCTGTGAGTTGGAATAGATTCAATGACAGTGAGTTTGGTTTTGGTTTACCCTACTATCCCTGGTAACCAACAAAGGTAACTTCCTTCCTTATGTAAACCTTTCCTTGTTTTTTTATAATAATGGACTCATACAATATTTGTCCTTCTGTGATTGACTTACTTCACTCAGCATAATGTCCTCCAAGTTCACATTTTCACTGATTTCTTATTACATCTACTTCCAGGCTAGTCTGTACGCTTCCACAATGGAATAACACTTGCCTTCCATTTGTTTTCTTTCATTCATTGCAGCTGCTTTTCTACTGTTATTCTATGCAGGGTAATTAACTCACTGATTTATTTTGTCTTGGCAGCCTGGGGCAATGGTGCTAAAGGTAGAAATTTTTAAGTCAAACAAATGCATCCACTTTTTGAAAATGAATCATACTAGATCTCTCCTTTCCTTCCTTCTTCCCCTCCCTCCCTCCTTCATTCTTCCTTTCTTGTTTCCTTTCCCCTTCCTTCCTTCTTTGTTAAAAAAAAAAAGAAAGAAAGAAAAGAAGGAAGGTTTTCAAGCTAGCAATAATCTGTATAAAATCTTCATCTTTTAAAATCATTTGCCTCAGAGATTTCCAATAAGATGACAGTTTACTTGTTCATATTTCAGCCAATGAGAGCACCTAAGAAGGTGTGACACTGAAGAGTAGCTTCACCAGAGAGTTTATGCTCTCAGATCACAGGGAGGGTGTGAAATTTAAAAAAAAAAAAAAAAAACATGTTTTTATTCTTAGCCAGAGTCCCTGAGTATTGCAAATAGTTAATGGACTTGCTGCTAACTCAAAGATTGGCGGTTGGAGGTCACCCAGAGTGCCTAAGAAGAAAGACCTGTCAATCTACTTCCAAAAAACGAGCCATTGGAAACCCCATGGAGCACAGTTCTCCTCGGACACACACGGGGTCATCAGAAGTCGGGATAGACTTGCCAGCAACTGGTTTGGGTTTTGGTTTAATCTTAGCTAAGAACCAGTTGCTAAGCAAGTCAAACTTCAGGTTCAGAAAAATCTACCCTGGACAGCAAATCTAAAGCTTACAATGGCCCTAATTAGGATCAGTCAGTTAAATTATTTAGAAGGCTTTTTTTTTTTTTTTTTTTTTAAGTAAAGCACATTTGTACAAAGTGATGCTGCCAGTAGGAGTTTACTCATTGTGTGTGGTCTCTCTCATAAAACTCTGCCCAAGCAAACCAGCCAAATCCCTGAAGTCTATTCCAGAAACTCACTGGGACACCAGCATGAGAAAATAATAAGTCTGAGCTGCACGTTCATTTATAAATAGTGCCGTAGTGAGTTTGAGGGAATTTAGGACTGATCAAGAAAAAAGACATAACCATGAGATAGCAACATTGTACAGCAAGCTATTTTTGATTTTCTAGAAGCAAAGGGCACAGGCCTTCACCAAAAGGGGAAGCCCAAGCCAAGCCCATTGACATCAAGTCAATTCCAACTCATAGTGAGCTCCCCTGGGTTTCCAAGGCTGTAAATCTTTACAGAAATAGATTGCCTCATCTTCCTCCTGTGGAGTAGCTGGTGGGTTTGAAGTGTCAATCTTCTGGTTAGCAGCCAGATGTCTTACCCACTAACCCACCATAGCTCCTCCAAAAGGGGAAGAAGGCATGAAAACCCCACAGAAGGGGAGATGGGCCAGGACTTGTGCATATCTTCACCACCTCCTCTTGCAGCAAGGTGGGGAGTCTCTGGATCAAAGAACAACAAAGGACAGATGCAGCCGGGATCCTTATAACAAGGTTTATCTTATCTAGGGCTGAAAGGTGTTAGGCTCAGTTTTGTTGAGTATGTAAAGCAAGCTGACTCTGAGTAATGAAAATATTTGTATTTGGGCTATTTTTTTAAACCATTGGATGTGTGCAGATTTGAGTTTGACTCGGCAGTCTTTTTTAGGCTAATGGACCTCAGCTTGTTACAAAGAACTAAGTAGCATGGAGCCAATACTCAAAGATGAGTTGCCTCATTTTTATAACAAAGAGACAAAATCCATTGCTGTCCAGTCGATTCTGACTCATGGCAATGCCATAGGTCCCAGCATAGAAACAAGCTCCATAGGATTTTCTTAGCTATGATCTTTCACAGAAGCAAATAGCCATACCTTTCTTCTGTGGAGCCAGTGGATGGGTTTAAACCACCAACCTTTAGGTTGGTAGTTTAGCAGAAAAAGTTTGTGACACCCTTGGCCCAGTTTATACAATAAGCACTCTGTTAAGTTAACCCACTGCCATAGAGTCAATTTCAACTGATAGCAACACTTTAGGACAGAGTAGAACTGCCCTATAGGGTTTCCAAGGTTGTAAATGTTTATGAAAGCAGAATGCCTTATCTTTCTCCCGGGAAGCAGCTGATGGTTGGAACTGCCAATCTTTTGGTTAGTAGCTGAACTCTTTAAACACTAATGGCTAACCAGATGTGGTTGAGAAAAGAAAAAAAAAAAAAAAAACTGATCACTTTTAATGCAAAAGATGATATTCCGCATGCAAATAGGAATATTTTTCCAGAGTCAAGTGGCCTGGATTTTCACCTCAGTTTAATATTTGTCCTGTGTGGCCTTGAATATGTCAGGGACTCTTTTCATCCCTTTATTTTCTTACCTTTAAAGTGAGGGAGATGGTAATGACCTTTATATCCTTTCTGGCTCCAAAATTCTAATTTTATAGTTCTATGTTATTTCAAAGGAACTCTGGTGGCATAATGGGTAAGACATTTGGCTGCTAACCAAAAGGTCAACAGTTCAAACCACAGCTGCTCGATGGAAGGAAGAAGCAATTTACTTCTGTAAAGATTTACAGCCTTGGAAACCCAATGGGAGCCACTATGAGTTGGAATCAACTTGATGACATTGGGTTTTTTTATTTTTTATTTTTTTTATTTTTTTTAACGTTAAGTGGTACGTTGTCTCTAGATAAACATACTGCTAAAGGAATTGTAATGTAACTTTAAAGTTTACTCTTTTAAGTAGGTTAGACATCCCCACATTAGGAGCTCTGAATCATGTTCTGCCTATTAATTTTCTCATAAATAGCACAAAAGTAAGTTACAACCCAGTTTTGCCTGCAATATCATAAAGTGTAAATTAGCTGAATTTAAACTGATGAGGCATAAGTATGTGTTAGATTAAGACCAACTGTCTAGTAATTTTACATGTTCTGTCCTGGTCATTTTCTTTCTCTCTCTCTACACAATCTGTCTGGGAAATTGTAAATGGTCTACAATTTCTATAGACATTCATGACTCCTGAAAGTCTAATTTCAGATAATTTCTCTCCTGGGAGTCAAACCCATGTATTAGAATAGTTACCACTTACTGAGTGCCAGTTACCTTACCTGTCTGTTACCAAACAAGCATGTTAACAACATGATCTCTATCTTTAAAACACTCCTGCAGATTCAAAATGGAGTTTTGTCGGTAATCACCACACTATTTCCCTCTAGCATCTTAGTGCTTGAAAAACTAGGTACAGCAGTTTGAATTAGGGATTCTGGTGCTCTAAACAGCTCACTGAGTCAGATTGCACCAAACTCAGAGTAGTAGAATTAGAAAGGAGAAAGGGACAAAGAAAAATAACAAGATCAGAAGATCTATCCTGTGGAGTGCCAACAGGCAGCTGAGAAAGGTCATCAGTGACCTCCCTGGGGAAACCAACTGGCAGGCAAGAAAGGCCATCCAGGACCTCCCTGGGTTAAGGAAGAAGACACACCACACCAGCATACCAGCAACTGCACCAACATACCAGCGATCACCCCAAGGGTTTACCTTCAGCATAAATCTGATTTTATTGGTAACTTGGGTTGGCTTGGTGCAAACGGGCACCTCCAGTGCTGCTGAAACCTGAGCAGAGAGTCCATTGGTGCAGAAGGATGGTGGGCCTGGGGAGAAAATCCCCACAGTGGGTCACCAAGCAGGCTTGGGTCAGTTTAGTGGCAGTGAGAGGCCTGTGCTTGACTTTATATTGGGATCACAGATTACTAGGAGGCACTCTCCTGACTCCAGCACCACTGAAACTGAGTGGATCTTTGGTGCCACAGGTGGGTGAATCCACAGAGGAACTCCTGAGGTGGATCACAGTCTGGACCAGTTAGGCCGGTGCCATGGGCTGGCAGACCCAGAGAGGAACCCCAAGGCAGATCGCGGAGCTGGGAAGTTGTCTTGGGTTGGCTTTTTGGCACCAAGGGGCCTCAGGAGCAGGGTTTTTGCATGTGTCTGAGACTGGCAGAAAGTGGCAACTCCATAACAACTGGAGTCTTTGCTGGAATTGAGCTGTAGGCCTGTGAATAACAGTACAACGTCATCTGTAGCAACCCACTCAAAGCCCTAGAAACCGCCCCTAGCAATGGGGAGCTTTCCTTCTTCTGCTTGCACCTTCTCTGCCAATAACTTCACTCATCCAATAGAAGAAACCACATTCAGCCACCATAAAACCTCCCAGTTCAAACTTTAAACCCTCTTTATGACAAACAGAAACCCATATCCACATTCCACACAGTGATTCCACCATCACAAAGAAAACTGCAGAGCAAC
>NW_006921647.1:5023582-5024838 GCF_000298275.1 Orycteropus afer afer | reverse complement strand
AAAAAAAAAAAAAAAGAGCCTAAGGAAACCCCAAACAGAAACAAGGAAAACATAAACAGTTCCCTGGAAGAACTCAAGAAAATCATTCAAGAACAAAATAACAAGATTAATGCACAATCAGAACTCATACAAAAACAGCAGTTAGAAATGCAGAAGATGAATACAAAAATTCCAGAATTACACAACACAGTAGAGGCACAAAAGAGTAGACTAGAACTGGCTGAAGAATGCATATCCCAATTAGAACAAATCCCTGGACACAAGCTTGTATGAACAAAAATCAGAACAAATATTAAGAGAAATGAAGAGAACCTAAGAATTATATGTGATGACATGAGAAGAAACCACATAAGACTCATTGGAATTGCAGAACAAGAAGAGGGGGAAAAAAAACACCGAGAAAATTGTGGAAGACCTGCTAACAGAAAACTTCCTCCATATCATGAAGGAAGAAAAGATATTTGTCCAAGAAGCTCATAGAATCCCACACAAGATAGATCCCAAGAGAAAAACATCGAGGCATATTATAATCAAACTTTCCAAAACCAAAAACAAAGAAAAATTTTGAGACCTGCCTGGAAAAAAAGAAATATTACTTATAATAATCAGTTAGGCTGAGCTCCAATTACTCGGCAGAAACCATACAGGCAAGAAGGCAATGGGATGGCATATATAATACACTGAAGGAAAAGAACTTCCAACCAAAAATCCTATATCCAACCAAATTATCCATAAAATATGAGGGTGAAATCAAGGCATTCTCAGACAAGCAGAAATTAAAGGATTTTGTGAAAAGCAGACCAATCCTACAAGAAATGCTTAAGGAAGTTCTTCCAATAGAGAACCCACAACAGAGATCAACAAATTCAGGATACATGGTATCAACACTAAAACCAAATCAGAAATAGAAACTCAAAATAAGACCATAAAACATTGTACTTTCAAAATGAAGGAAGTCAATCAGCACACTACAATAGCAACTAACCTATCAGAGGGAATAAAACTTCTAGGTACAAACTTCCAAATGGAGAGGAAAACAGGACAATGTCTTCACAGTGCACACTGTTCGAAAAATGTAGTGACAAGAATATACTCCATCAATCCCCCTAAGCAAATCCAGAAGGAAGAAAAACATATGGGTTTAATGAGCACAAAACCAACAATAAAGAAGAAAAGGGAGAAAGCATTAGCCAACAAACCAAACTCAGCACAGAAAAGTATATGGACTAAGGAAACACCAACAACACACACACACA
>NW_006921647.1:5020861-5022764 GCF_000298275.1 Orycteropus afer afer | reverse complement strand
ATGAGAATGAAGATACATCATACCAAAACCTATAGGACACAGTGAAAGCAGTACTCAGAGGACGGTTTACAGCAATAAATGCATACATCAAAAAAGAGGAAAGAAACAAAATCAACACTCTAACTCATCAACTCCAACAACTAGAAATAGAACAACAAAAGAATTCTACAGTATGTAGAAACAAGGAAATAATAAAGATCAGAGCAGAAATAAATGAAACAGAAAAAAAAAAAACATAGAGAAAATCAACAAAACAAAAAACTGGTTCTTCAAAAAGATTAATAAAATCAATAAACCATTGGCAGATCCAACAAAACAAAAGAAAGAGAAGATCCAAATCACAAGAGTTGTAAACAAAAAGAGTGTCATCACAACAGAACCAACTGAAATAAAAGAATACTGAATACTGACAGAACGTTATGAAAAATTCTACTCCAACAGATATGAGAACCTAGAAGAGATAGACAAGTTTCTAGAATCACAAGACCTACCTAAACTATCCCACTCAGATATAGAAAACTTGAACAGACCTATAACAAAAGAAGAAATTGAGCATGTCATTAAAAAAAAAAACTTCCCACCAAGAAAAGTCTTGCCCTGATGGCTTCACTGGAGAATTTTATAAAATATTCAAAGAAGAGTTGACACCTATGCTATTCAAGCTATTCCAGAGCATAGAAAAAGATGGAATGAATACCCTCAAACTCATTTTATGAAGCTAGCACAACACTAATACCAAAACCAGGGAAGGACACCACTAGAAAGAAAAACTACAGACAAATATCCCTCAGGAACATAGATGCAAAAATCTTTAACAAAATCCTAGCTAACACAATTCAACAAAATATCAAAAAATTAATACCCCCAGACCAAGTGGGATTCCTACCAGGTTTACAAGGGTGGTTCAACATCAGAAAATCAATCAATGTAATCCACCACATAAACAAAACAAAAGACCCATATGATTATTTCAATTGATGCAGAAAAGGTATTTGATAAAATCCAACATCATTCCTGTTCAGAATTCTCAGCAAAATAGAGATAGAAGGGAAATTCCTCAACATACTAAAGGGTATATATGCAAAGCCAATGACCAACATTATTATTAATGGAGAAAGACTCAAGGCATTCCCCTTATGAACAGGAACCAGACAGGGATGCCCTCTATCACCGCTTCTATTTAACATTTTATTGGAAGTCCTGGCCAGGGCAATAAGGCAAGAAAGAGAAATAAAAGGCACACAAATTGGCAATGAAGAACTAAAACTATCTCTATTTGGGGATGATACAATTTTGTACATAGAAAACCCAAGGGACTCAATTTAAAAAAAAAAAAAAAAACTACTACTGGAACTAATAGAGAGGTTCAGCAAAGTGACAGGATAAAAAGTCAACATACAAAAATCAGTTGGATTCCTCTACACCAACAAAAAGTCCTCTGATAAAGAAATAAGGGAAACAATACCACTTACTATAGCTACTAAAAAGATTAAATATCTAGGATTAAACCTCACCAAAGACACAAAAGGCCTATACAAAGAAAACTATAAAACACTACTACAAGAGACAACAAGGGCACTACATAAATGGAAGAACCTATCTTGTTCATGGATAGGTAGACTAAGTATTATGAAAATGTCAATATTACCTAAAGCAATCTACACATTTAATTCAATCCCAATTCATATTTCAACAAAATTTTTTAAGGACATGAAAAAAACTAATTACTAATTTCATATGGAAAGGAAATAGACCTCAGATAAGCAAAGCACTTCTCAAGAAGAAAAACAAAGTGGGAGGTCTCACACTCCCAGATCTACAGCCACAGTAGTCAAAACAGCATGGTATTGGTACAATGATAGACAGATAGACCAATGGAACACAATCGAATTCCAGATATAGA
>NW_006921647.1:5019114-5020336 GCF_000298275.1 Orycteropus afer afer | reverse complement strand
ACCAAAAAGACAAATAACCCAATTCACAAATGGGCAAAAGACTTGAACAGACACTTCACCAAAGAAGATATACAGGCAGCCAACAAACACATGATAAATTGCTCATCATCATTAATCATTGTTGTTGTTGTTATGTGCCGTCAAGTCAGACCTGACTCATAGCAACCCCTCCTTGGGTTTCCGAGGCAGTGTCACTAAGGAAGTAGATTGCTCCATCTTCCTTCCGAGGAGTGGCTGGTGGGTTTGGACTGCCAGCCAAAACAACATTGAGATATCATCTCACCCCACCAATAATAGCAAAGTTCAACAGTTCAGAAAATAACAAATGCTGGCGAGGTTGTGCAGAAATTGGAACTCTTGTACACTGCTGGTGGGATTGTAAAATGGTACAACCATTGTGGCAAATGGTATGGTGCTCCCTTAAAAAACTGAAAATAGAAGGACCTTTTGACCCAGCAATTCCATTACTGGGAATATATCCTAAAGAGGTGAGAGATAGTGCACGAACAGACATGTATACACCTATGTTCATCGCAACACAATTCACTATAGCAAAGAGATAGGAACAACCTAAATGCCCATCAACGGATGAGTGGATAACCAAATTATGGTACATGCACACAATGTAATACTATGCTACATTAAAGAACAATGAGGAATATGTGAATCATCTCACAATGTAGATGAACCTACAGGACATTATGCTGAGTGAAGTAAGTCAATCGCAGAAAGATAATGAGCCAATTACTGTAAAAAAGACAAAGAAGGGTTTTCTTGGGAAAGGGAACTCACTTTGCAGGTTACCAGGATGGAGAAGGAAGGGCTGGGATTAGTTTTGGGCTAGTTGGGGCCCACACACTGACATGGGTAGGGGGAGGGATACAAGGGAAGGATCTGTGACCACCATGATAGCATTAGGAAATGGGAGGACACTGAATTGTGCACATAACCATAGACGACAGATGCTAATACCAACCAATGTGTCCACAATACTGTGTTGCCATTAACCCCAAACACCAGGCTACAGATAAACACATAAACACCTGACAGGATCAGATGGGGGTCAGTGAACAGGAGTATACTCTAGACCAAGGATAGATTCAGCTGAAGCTAATCTTGCACAGACACAGTGATACAAAATACCTGCAGTCCTTACAGAAACAATAGAAGACAGACACAGAGTAATCCCTCACAGACATCCAGACACTATGGGAGAGAGATC
>NW_006921647.1:4962373-5018999 GCF_000298275.1 Orycteropus afer afer | reverse complement strand
CACGTTGGTGAGTAGTGACTGGGGTCATAAAAGCCTTCAAGCCGCCATCTAAGATGCAGCTAATGGTCTCCTAGCATCGGAAGCAAAGAAGAACCCAAAAAAAGGGGGGGGGGCATTTGGAAGCAATCAGCCACAGGACATGATGACCCTCAAGGTTAGAAGAACTAGATGGTGCCCAGCTACCAATGCCAACCACTCAGGAAAGGATCAAATCTGGAGGTCCTGGATAGAGTGCGAGGGAAAACGTGGAACAAAATCCAAAAACTAAATAATGACCAGAATTACTGGTCAGATGAATTCCCCAATACTATGGCCCTGGAATTCTGTGCCTAGAATAAAACACACCCCCAGGGGCTGGCTTTCAGCCCGATAGTTAACAAGATGTACATGTAGACCACTCAACCCAAGATGATGTACCCACGTACCCTGCGGGAATACATCCCTTAGAGCAATAGACCACAAGACACCAGAGGACCAACATTCAAATTGAGGAAATGCAGCACAAACAGGACTGCATAAATTTGAGGGGCACAGAGGGAGGGTTACAGGGTAGGGAGAGGAGGAGACTGGTTAGGGTTGGGCATGGTAAATGGGGAGTGAAACTAAATGTACATGTAACATTGAATGTAAAACAAGCTCTTAAAATAAAAATAAAAAATAAATAAAACACTCCTACAATCTGCATTGTGTAGATGAGGAAATTGAGTCTCAGGCCAAATAACTGATCAATTCACAAAGCTGGTAACTTTTAAGGTCTTAATTCTAATCCAGATTTTAAGGCTTTTTGCATTCTTTGGCAACAGTGAATGATATAGATAGAAATAAAAATTAAAAAGCCAAACCCACTGTAGTTCAGTCTATTCTTACTCATAGCAATTGTAGTAGTTAAGTTGTGTATCAACTTGCCTAGGCCTGGGTTTTAGTGGCTGGGCAGCTGGATGTAGTTATTCTCCATGATGGGACTAGTAATCACCTCCATGGTGGAATTTACTGGAGCAGCTAAGTAGCTGCCTTAGGGATGTGGTCTGCTCTCAGTATATAAGAAGAAGCTTTGAGGAAGGTTTCAAGCTTTTTGGCGTGCTTGGACCCTGCATGTAGCTGAGTCTTCATTCATCAGCCTGCCATGTTTCCTGCTGATCTTGGGACAGTCTCTTGCCTTGAATTAGCAGTCTGCCATGTTGTTTGACAATCTTGGGACAGTGCCATTTTATTTGTCAATCTTGGATTTGTCAGCCTCAGCAGCCAGCAGCTACCTGAATCAAGAGAAGCCTCCAGCTTCAGTGGACGTGGAGCAAGAAGCAGAGCTGAAGCGCAAGGGAGGAGGCTTTCACCCAGCCCCTAGAGCTAGCATTTGAACTAGGACCTCTAGCCTCCTAAACTGTAAAAGAATAGACCCCTGTTTGTTAAAGCCACCCATTTGTGACACTTCCTATTAAAGTGGCATGAGAAGTAACCAAAACAGTGACCCTATAGGATACCAGAAATATCAGAAAGATGTTTGCTTGTACTTTATTGACTATGCAAAGGGATTTGATTGTGTAGATCATAAAAAATTGTGGGTGACATTGAGAAGAATGGGAATTCCAGAACACTTGATTGTGCTCATGAGGAACCTGTACAGGAGGTTCCTGTACCAGGAGGTTGTTGTTCAAACAGAACAAGGGGACACTGCATGGCTTAAAATCAAAAAGGGAGTGTGTCAAGGTTGTATCCTTTCCCCATACTTATTCAATCTGTATGCCGAGCAAATAACTCAAGAAGCTGGACTATATGAAGAAGAAAGTGGCATCAAGATTGGAGGAAGAATCAATAACAACCTGCGATACGCTGATGACACAACTTTGCTTCGTGAAAATAAGGATGACTTGAGGCGCTTACTGATAAAGATTGAAGAATACAGACTGCAGTATGGATACATCTCAATATAAAGAAAACAAAAATCCTCACAACTGGACCTATAAGAAGCATCATGATAAATGGAGAAAAGTTTGAAGTTGTCAAAAACTTCACATTACTTGGTTCTACAATCAACACCAATGGAAGCAGCAGTCAGGACATTAGACTATGTATAGCACTGGGCAAGCTGGTTGCAAGGGACCTCTTTTAAGTGCTGAGGAGCAAGGATGTCTCCTTGAGGACTAAGGTGTGCCTGATACAAGGCATGATATTTTCAATTACCTTGTATATATATGAGAGCTAGACAAGGAATAAGAAAGAATGAAGAAGAATTGATTCTTTTGAGTTGTGGTGCTGGCAAAGAATGGTGAAAAGTACCGTGGACTGCTAAAAGAACTAACAGATCTGTCCTGGAGGAAGTGCAGCTGGAATGCTCCTTGGAAGCAAAAATGGCCAGACTTCATCTCATCTACTTTGGTCATGTTGTCAGAAGGGACCATTCCCTGGAGAAGGATGTTGTGCTTGGTAAAGTGGAAAGTCGATGGAAGAGGGGAAGGCCCTCAACAAGATGGATTGACACAGTGGCTGCGATGATGGGCTCAGATATAGCAAGTATCATGGAGCTGGCACAGGACCGGGCAGTGTTTTGTTCTGCTGTGCATAGGGTCACTATGAGTCAGACAAAACTCGACAGCACCTAACAACAACATAGGATAGAGAAGAACTGCCCATAGGGTTTCCAAGCTATGATCTTTGTGGGAGCAGACTGCCACGTCTTTCTCCCATAGAGCAGCTGGTGGGTTTGAACTGCTGACTTTTTAGTTAGTAGGCAAGCACTTAACCACTGTACCACCAAGGCTTTTTATAGATAGAAATGCAGGATATTAAGTCACATCAACTGTTTTTAATCAAAATTTTCTTCTTGGTACAGGGAAAGTCAGATTGGGGAAAGTGGCACTACATCCACTGCTCACTTACCAACTTGGTTATGTTCTAAAGACCAAGTCTTTATGCAAAATCAGCATTATGCAAGGGTTGGGGACTGAGCCCTGTCTTTGGCACCAGTGCCCCGTCCCTTTGCTCACCACCAGTTGGACACCCCTGGCACATCTTGGGATGTGTGTGGCATGGTGTGTTGCCTTCCCCACTACCGCAGAACCTGCAGGGCTGGGGTGGCTGAGGTGGTCAGATGTTACCCATTACCTCCTGCTGCCCACCTTGAGCAGGGATCCCATTCGTCCTCCATGTACCCCAGCCCCACAGTCCCACACAGCCCCTTCCCTCTCTCTCCCTCTGGCCTCCTCCCAGTGACCTTTCTGACACCTCCAGGCCCTAACCCAGCCTCTTCCTGCCTGCCTGAGTCTTTGCATCATCCCACTGTTGTCCAGTGCCTTTTGTGGCTGGACCGAGACATCCTGGACAAATGGGAAAAGGTTTCCCATGTCAGGTTGGCCTCTGTCCTTCATGTGGCACAGTCATTGCTAGGGCTTCCAGTATATCATTTGGGGTGGCAGATGGAGGGTCCCCCATGCCTGGCCATGACCTGGGGCCAAGACCATCAGAAGCACTACCTGAGAATTTTTTCAAAGTTGTCTTAAATGCAAAAATGTCAGATAATGAGGTAGTCAATAAGTGAGGAGTAGGTGTACACTAGTCAATGAAGACAAAGTATAGAACCTGCAGTCAAGAGCAGTGGAAGAGGAGGCTGGAAAGGAGATCTGAGCTGGGCTGGGAAAGCTTTGTGGTCCAGGACAAGGAAAGTGACTTCTTCTCTGAGACAATGTGGAGTCAGTGAAGAGTTCCAAGAGGAAGTAGGGAGTAATGTGTATCATCAATTTCATATGTTTAGGAAAACATTCTGGAAATATTTTAATAATAGTTTAGAAGGAAGTAAAGAGGATAGACCAGAAGTAGGAAGATCATTGAAGAAACTATTCTCATAGATCAAGTGAGTGATGATTAAGGCCTGAATTAGGGCAGTGACAGAAGGAACAAACAAGAAGGGATTCAGACATGGTACAGAACACAATTAAGGAAGTGGCTAAGGATGAGATTATGTTGACTACAAAGCACAGTAAATTGCTGTCAGATAAACTGTACACCTCTGGCACTCCTACTGCAAAGCCTATAATTCAGGTTAAGATGATTCTAGTCAATGATTTTCCTGATAGCTGTCATTGTGTTGTTATATGGTGACGAGTCAGTCCTGATTCATAGTGACCCTCTAGGACAGAGTAGAGCTTCCCTATAGGGTTTTCTAGTATGTAATCTTTATGAGAGCATAGCACCAGATCTTTTTCCCTGAAGAGGAGCTTATGGGCTTGAACCATTGACCTTGTTAACATCAGAGTGCTTGACCATTGTGCCAATCTACCAAACCCAAAATATGCAAAAATAGAATGTCTGCATCATATTGAATTACTTAATCTTTAATCTTTTCCCTACTTTTAAGAAGAGAGAGAGTTCATAGTACAAAACTCCCTATTATTCAATGTCTATTGCTAGACATTGCCTAAGGAGGAGCTCTGGTGGTGTAGTGCCTAAGGCATTTGACTGTTAACCAGAAGGCTGTGGTTCAAACCCACCAGCCATTCCTCAGAAGGAAGATGGGGCAATCTACTTCCATAGTGATACTGTCTCGGAAACCCAAGGAGAGGCCACTATGAGTTGGATCCAACTCGACAACAGTGAGTTTGAGTTTTGAGACGTTGCCTGGTCCAGTCCTATGCCATCCTCATGATCATTGCTATGTTTGAGTCCACTGTTGCAGCTGTTGTGTCGATCCACCTCATTGTGGGCTTCCCTCATTTCACTGACCCACCACTTAAGCAATCATGATGTCCTTTTCCAGCAACTGGTGTTTCCTGATGATGTGTGCAAACTAAGAGAGTCAAAATCTCACCATCATCACTTCTAAGGAACATTCTGGATGTATTTCTTCTAAAGCTGATTTGTTCACTCTTTTGGCAGTACGTACTATATTCAATAATACATATATAATGTGTCTGCTGTTATATTTATTTCCTGTCTCCACCCAGTGGAAGGTAAGCGCCTCATAGCTGGGATTTTTTTTTTTTTTCTCTCTCTCTTTATTTGTGCTACCAGATCCCCAGCAGGAAATATTTGTTGATTGAATTAACTACTGGACCTCAGTTGACATTTCTAGCCTTTACTCCTACCTCTCCCCAACATGAATTCTACTCTAGCCTCACTGGGACGTTCAACTTTCACCTAAATGCCATGGGCTTTGATATCTTTTTAACTTCCCCTGCCCCTTCTCTGTCTACTAACATCTCTTTATCATTTAAGACACATTCATGCCCCCCTTCTGTGACGAATCCCCTCCCCACCCCTTCTGCTTTATTATTCACGTGGTTTTGTTCTCTGACTCTAAAGTGTGACCTCCTTGCATTCTAGAAACGTATCTTCATATCTTTTTATCCACACAACCTGGCCCTGTGTCTGGCACACTGAGGTGCTCAGTAAATGTTTGCTAGATTGAATTAAATCTGTCTCCCACAGCTTCTGTTCTAGCTGCCCTTCCCTAGATTGTGAGCACAGCAGGGCACAAGAGGATTAGAAAGGACTTTGCCTAGCGGAACTCAGATTAGAGCATTAGAGCGCTGCGGGGCTGCGCCTCTCTGCAGACTCTTTGTCTTCGTGCAATCTCCGGAGAGTTTCTTAAATTGGAACAGTCAGCGATGTTGTACCCAAACCACTCAGCAAAGTCCTAGGAGACATTTGCCAGAATTCACAGCAACACAAACAGCTCAATTAAAGGAGAAGGTGTGCAAATCCCCCTTTCATAAAACAGAGCAAATATTCTATTGGGAAAAAAAGGGGGGTACTTATTTGAGACACACTTCCCAGGCTCCTGGGCAAGAATATATTGGCTTGGACTCCAGGTAATGGTCTCATCTCTGTCTTCCTTCCTGCTTTTAGTTCTTTCCAGTGGGTTAGTGGTACAAAGGCCAAGGATCTCCATCCATCTTTGCTGAAAGGACAACTCTGAGCCAGCACCAGAAATGAAGGGTGAATTTGGTGTGGTCAAGACTCCTTTAGCCTATTTGAAGACTCACATACATGTAGACTGAAAAGGCTTTAGAAAAGATTTGGCCTTCATAGAAATTTTACCTGAATGTAACTAAAATATTGAAGATGCACTCTAGGAAATCACCATTGGTTCTCAGAAGGTTTTCGGCCCCTCCCCATTTTTCCAGTTCCTCATTACTAAAACAGCAGAGTGGGTTCTGGAAAAACAGAAAATGCCAAATAGCATTATTTATATCTTCACTCCTTCTAGGTACCATTCTGGTTAGGTTAAGTCCAAATACATAAGATTAAATGATTTCATTAACCCTTGTTGTTGTTAGTTGCCCTCAAGTTGATTCCAACTCACAGTGACCCAGGTTTGTAGAGAAGAACTGCTCTATACTGTTTTCAAGGCTATAACCTTTCAGAAACAGATCTCAGGTCCTGAGGTACCTGTAGGTTACTAGTAGTCAAACACTTAACCATTTGAGCCACCAAGGGGCCTTTTTCATTAACCCTAATAATGAGCTCTGGTAGCATAGTGCCTAAGGCATTCAACTGCTAATCAGAAGGCTGGCGGTTCAAACCCACCAGTCACTCCTTGGAAGGAAGGTTGGGCAATCTACTTCCATAGTGATATGGCCTCAGAAACCCAAGGAGGCGTCACTATGAGTCAGATCCAACTCGAGGGCAGTGGGTTTGTTTTTTTTTTTTTTTTTTGGCTTTTTAATAATGTGCATTTGATACCAACCTGGCTTCAAATAAGAAGTTCTGGTGGTGCAGTGGTTAAGGCATTTGGCTGCTAAACAAAAGATCACTGGTTTGAACCTCCAGCTGCTCTGTGGAAAAAAGATGAGACAGTCTGGCTTCAATAAAGATTTACAGTGCTGGAAACCCAACAGAGTTGGGTTGAAATCGACTCAATGGCAGTGAGTTTGGCTTTTTTGGTTTATCTGTAAATATCTTATTAATTTTGCTAATATGGGTCATTCGCTAATCCATGGGCAAAAACTAAGTGCCTATTCATGCCAACTGCTGTGATTTCCTCAAGTATATCACAAGACGAGGTGTTCTGGTGGTGCAGTGGTTAGAGCATTTGGCTGCTAACCAAAAGGTTGGTGGTTCAAACCTGACAGCCACTCTGCAGAAGACAAGTTGAGGCAGTCTGCTTTCATAAAGTTGTACATCCTTGGAAACCATATGAGGCAGTTCTAGCTGTCCTGTAGGGTCTCTGTGACTCAGAATCGACTTGATGACAGTGGGTTTGGTTCGGTTTGCTTTTGTTTTATCACAAGAGGCACTCCTATTTTTTGTATGAAGAACCTGGATGGTGCAAACAGTTTATATGTTTGCCCACTAACTGAAAGACTACAGACTCAAGTCTGCCCAGAAGTGTCTCAGAAGAAAAGCCTGGTGATCTACTTCCTGAAAACCAGCCATTGAAAGTCCTGTGGATCACAGTCCACCTCTGACATGCATGAGGCCTCCATGAGCTAGAATCTACTCATTGGCGACTGGTTTTTGTTAGTTGTATATAAAAGACAGGCAATTTTCAATAGATATAATTCAAATATAATAATCGAGTATAACTTTTTTGTAATACAAGTCTTGGAATTAGAAAATAGAATTTTGAGAATGAAGAGGGAGAACATTTTGCTTAATTGTGCTTCAGAATTAGTATTTCCTATCATCAGCCTGATGACAATTGATCATCTGTAAAAACCAGTCTTAGCCACAAGAATGTAGGTTGTAGGCTGTACTTGGACCCCTTGACTCTTGCTCCAAAGTGCATCAGGAGTTAAAAACCTCCTGTAGACTGTCTTCTGGGGACAGTGGTGGTTCAGTGGTAGAACTCTTTCCTTCAACATGGAAGATCTACGTTTGATTACCAGCCAATGTACCTTATTCACAGTTACTACTCATCTGTTCATGGAGGCCTGTGTGTTGCTATGAGCAGGTTTCACCAGACCTTACAGAATAAGATGCACTGGGAAGAAAGCCTAGCAATCTACTTCTAAACATTAGCCAATGAAAACCCTAAGGATTAAAACAGTCAGATCCTGAGGATGGTGCAGAACCTGGCAGTGTTTAGTTCTGTTATGCATGGATCACCATGAGTTGCCACTCAAAAGCAGCCTACAACAACAATAGACCGTTTTAGGGAGGCCTTGCTATGACAGACCGTTCATAAAGCCAGCAGGGACTACCAGTGCTGGTGGCAAGGCCAGCCTGCAAAGCAGGCCTCACCACAGCCAGCAAGGGCTCCTGGTGCAAGACTCCTGCAGCAAGGCTGGCTGGCACTGGAATTGGGACCTCACTCCTACTGCTTGAAGGCAGCCACCAGAAGAAACACACAGTACACTAAATTCTATTAACCTACATTCTGTGACCTCAATAAAACTTTCTCAGTAATCAGCAAGAATAATAATGTATATGAAAATAAATTCTTCTGCCCAGTGTTTGAAAACTGAAATGCAAAAAGCACATCAGTGGGTAAGGCTTTTTAATGAATAAAATTATTTTCTGAATCTGCTGTTCTCTTTCAATCAATACTCACCTCCAGAAATTCAAAAACATACCATCTTTCAAATTTAAAAGAGCTTAGGGTAAATTATGATAAACCAATCAAGAGGAGATGCTTAACAAAAATGATTATGTGGAAATTGTAGCCTTGTCCTCACACAGTTCATCTTTTTCTACTTAAAACATTCCATAGCAATAGTCAATCACAAGAGAAAGGTAATTCTATATGTTTTTAGGCATATAATACCTGAAAAGCTTGGGCCACTAAAGAGAGACATAAATGCCTTTCATTGTCAGTTAGAATACATCATTTCATTTCAGTAATGGACGAATAAATAAATAAATAAAAGCAACTACTCTGTCCAAGTGGCGTCACCGTTTGAGTGATAAAATTGATGCAAGTTCGCCACCTAGTGGGTATTTGTGGAAGTGGGTAAGAAAAAGTTTGTGTGTGTGTGTGTGTGTGTGTGTGAGTGAGAGAGAGAGAGAGAGAGAGAGAGAGAGAGAGAAGGACAGAGACACCCAGGCAGAGAGGCAGAGAGATAAATGGAGAGAGACACAGATGTGGGAAGCATTCAGTGAATAAATCAATGGCACTATGGTCATCTTTCTGCTTTTTTATTTTTCCTCCTCTCTTTCTCTCTCTTCGGGTCTGAAGTCAGGTTTTCCACGAAGGACTCTGAGGCAGATAATTACCCGCAGGGCGTTTATTGAGGAGAGATCTCGGGAAATTCTTCTGTCAGGGGATGAAGGAAGTAGCGCTGGGCAGAGGGAGAAGTTGAACAGAGACTTAGGTGTAAAAGGGCCCAATCTTATCAACCTGCAAGCAAGTGGCTGGTCGCCAGGTAGTGCCGCCCGGAGGCTCGGCGCTGGTCTCGCTTGGACAGACTGCAGCTGCAGTAGCCTTGGCGAGCAGGACGCCCTGCTGCTGGGCAGGGCATCACCTCCATGCCCGCCACCCTGGTTGCTGTTCGCACAGGACCAGGCGTTTGTGCCAGCCCCAGGTGGCTGACGACAGCTTCCTCGAGGTGCACCATTCTGTCTCCTTTCTTGCTTACTGCCTTATCGTTAGTGATGCACTCTAGGAGACTCCCATCCGTGGCTTCCTCCCCAAACCTCCTAGTTCTGATGGGTGAGGCTCTCTCCCCTTCCTACAGGCCTCTGACCAGTGTGCCCAGTCCTGTGGGTATATGCTCACAAATTCCTGTACCTCAGAGGCCTGCTTCTCCTTACACCTAGGTAGATGACTGGATGCACCTTAGACTTCCCTCCACCTCTGTCTTTCAGGACAGCATGAATGGAGCTGTAAAACCAAAATAAATAAATAATGATCAAACTCACTGCCATCGAGTTAATCTCGACTCATAACAACCCCTCCTTGGGTTTCCAAGGCAGTATCATTACAGAAGTAGATTGCCCAACCTTCCTTCCAAGGAGTGGCTGCTGGGTTTGAACCACCAGCCTTCAGGTTAGCAGTCAAATGCCTTAGGCACTATGCCACCAGAGCTCCCAGAGCTATAAGCAGTCCATTTTCACTTTGCACCCAGATTCCAGCTGACACATCATGAACGAGGCTTGGCCTTTCTCCTCATCATCAACTGGTCTTAAGGGTCTCATGGTTCCTCCACCCCTACCACCATGCAGCTGCAGGTAAGAACCAAGGGAGGGAATGGTACACCAGTGGATATACTTCAAACTGGTTATATTACTATAACTCTAATGTGAGGTAATGAAGTGGGGGAGATGATGAGAATAGGAAGAAGAGTAACAAGAAATGAAAGGAACAAATAATGGCTAAATGGTTATCTTGATATAAAGGTTGTGAAAGAATGAAGAGAAAATAAAAAACTTTCTTCATTATCTCCTACAACATCACCTCTCTGATTGCCCACTCACCTCTCTCCTCTCGGTCTCCCTGTTTGCTCATTTCTCAGATCACTAACCATTTGAGTGTCCCAGCACTAAGTCCTTGGACTTCTCTTTTCTTTCCATGCTTGGTGATTTCATCCAATCTTGCGGTTTTAAGTATCTGTTTAGTGCCTATAAGTCCCACATGTATATCCCTAGCCCAGACCTCCCTGTCCTCCAGATTGTATACCTAATTCAGATAACCAAGAGGCACCCCCAAGTTCCACATGGGCACAAACAATTTTCTGATACCTCCAGTCCCTATCAGTAAATGTCAACTTTATTTTTCCAGTTGCTCAAGCCAAAAACTTGGAGTCATCTTGGACTCTTCTTTTCCTATTATGGCCCACATCTGATCCCAAAGAAAATCCTGTCAGCAGCATCTTTGAAGCATATTCAGAAACCAAGTACTTCTCACCTCTTCCACAACAACCACTGAGGTTAATCTGGTTTGGATCCTTGCTCTCTTGTCTGAACATATCTCCTTTTCTTTGCCCTGCTCACTCTATCTAGTCTCCTTCAGCAGCCAGCATCAGGCCATTAAGCAGAAGTCAGGTGGTATCATTTCTCTGCTGATGACCTCCTACTGGCTACCCTTCATGCTCAGAGTATGAACCAATGTCATTCTTGGTCTATGGAGCTCTGCTCAACCTGGCCTCTTTCTTCCTGAACAAAACAGGCAAGGCCTCCTATAGGCCCTGTTCACTCCTTCCAGGATGCGCTTCCCCAAGAAGTCTGGTTCTTGCTCTCACCTCTCTCAGGTCTTTATTTAAATGTCACCTTTTAAAAGGTCTTCCCTAAAAAGGAAAAATTAGCTATGACATATCTGACAAGGGACTAATCTCCTAAATTTGAAGGAAACTTCAATACCAAAAGGGCAAAACAATTCAATTCAAAAATGGGCAAGGGACATGAACAGACACTTCACTAAAGAAAATATACTGGTGGCCAGCAAACACATGATGAAATGCTCATGATCATTACCCATTAGCGAAATGCAAATCAAAACAACAATGAGATATCGTCTCTTCTAGAAATAATGGCAAAGTTCAACAAGACAGAAAATAACAAATGCTGATGAGGTGGCAGAGAGATTACAGCTCTCATACACTGCTGGTAGGACTGTAAAATGGTACAACCATTATGGGAAATGGTATGGCATTTCCTTAAAAACTGAAAATAGAAATACCATTTGATCCAGCAATTCCATTACTAGTAGTATATCCTAAAGAGGTGATAGACAGGAAATGAACAGACATATGCATACCCATTTCATTGTAGCACAATTCACTATAGCAAAGAGATGGAAACAACCTAAATGCCCATCAACAGATGAATGGATAACCAAACTATGGTACATTCATACATGGAATACTGTGCTATATTAAAGAATAATGAAGAATACACAAATCATGGCACAACAGGGATGAATTTAGAGGATACTATGCTGAGTGAAATAATTCAATTGCAGAAGGACAAATATTGTATGAGTCCATTATTATAAAAAGTCAAGGGAAGGTTTACTTAGGGAAAGAAATTCACTTTGTTGGTTACCAGAAATGGGAGGGAAGGGGAAGGAAAATTTCAGACTAGTTGGGGGTCACATGTTGATTTGAGTGAGGGCAGGGATGGTATGGAAAGAGTCTGTTAGCAGCATGATGACATTGGGGAAAGAAAGGCCACTGAAATGTGCACATAAGATGTAGACAACAGAAGCAAATACTAGTATATGCATAATACTGCATTAACACTAACACCAAGCACTAGGCTACAGACCAATGCATAGACAGATGAGAAGATCAAGTGGGAATAGGCAATAAGTAATATACTCTAGACAAAGGATAGATTTGACTGAAAATAATCTTACATATGCACTTGTGTACAAAAATAGCCACATACATTACAGAAGCAACAAAAGACAGAATTGGAGTTAACTTCTCTGAGACAATCAAACACCTTGAGAGAGTGAATCACTGGACCTGCTGACTAGGGACCATGGTGTAGGGACACGATCATGCTCAATTGGCACAATATAGTACATAAAAATCTTGTTCTACAACTTACTTTTGTGAGAAGCGAATAGGGTCTTAAATGCTTTTGAGCAGCCATCTAAGGTGCAATTATTGGTCTCCTCGCATCTGAATCAAAGAAGAGTGAAGAAAATCAAAGGCATCTGGAAACAATCAGTCCAAAGATAAGATGGACCATGAGGACCTCAGCCTTTATGACCCTAAGACCAGAAGAACTAGACGGTGCCTGGCTATCAATGCCAACCACTTGGAAAGGGATGAAAACTGGAGACCTGGATAGAGTGGGAGGAAAAATGTGGAACAAAATTCAAAAACACAAACATGACCAAAACTACTGGTCAGATAGAGTCTGGTGGAACACTCAAGACCATGCCTCAGGTTACCCTTTGGGCCTAGAAATGGATTGGCTCTCAGCCCAACAGTAGAAAAACCTATATCCAAAACACCTGGCCCAAAACACCTACTCTAAAGAAATGCACCCTTTAGAGCATTGAGCCATGAGACACCAGAGGGGGAGAATTCACATAGAGAGAAAGCTGAACAGACAGAAATGCATAGTTAAGAAGGGCACAGGGAGGGGGTAGTCACAGGGTGGGGGTAGTCACAGGGACAGGAGGGGAGGAGAATTTATTATGGACAGGGATGGTAATCGGGAGTGAAATCAATATGTGTGAACTGTTGAATGTAAAACAAATTTGCTTTGTAAATTTGCACCCAAAGCACAATAATTTTTTTTTTTAATTCTCCTAAACAACCCAAATGAAAATTGAAAGTTTAAACTAAAACAAAAACTCTACTTACTCTCCTGTTCCCTGGCTTTTCATCCTTAGCATTCATCACTGTTTTTAGGTGCCACCAAGTTGAATCCAACTCATAGTGACCCTATGTATAACAGAACAAAATATTGGCCAGTCCTGTGGCAGCCTCAAATCCTTGCTATACTTGAGCCCATAATTTCAGCCACTGTATCAATCCATCTCATTCAGGGGCTTCCCCTTTTTTGTTGAGCCTCCACCTTACCAAGCATGACATCCTTCTCCAGGGAATGGTCCCTTCTGACAACATGACCAAAGTAGATGAGACGAAGTCTGGCCATTCTCATTTCCAAGGTATATTCCATCTGCACTTCCTCCAGGACAGATTTGTTCATTCTTCCGGCACTCCATAGTAAGTTCAGTATTGTTAGCCAACACCACAACTCAAAAGCATCAACTCTTCTTTGGTCTTCTTTATTCATTGTCCAGCTTTCACATACATATTAGGTGATTGAAAATACCATGCCATGGGTTGGGCACACCGTAGTCTTCATAGAGATATCTTTGCTCTTCAGCACTTTAATGAGGTCATTTGCCGCAGATTTTCCCAGTGCAACGTGTCGTCTGATTTCTTGACTGCTGCTTCCAGTGGTGTTGATTGTGGAACCAAGTAATATGAAATCTTTGACAACTTCAGTCTTCCCTCCATTTATGGTGATGCTGCTTATTGGTCCAGTTGTGAGGATTTTCATTTTCTTTATTTTGAAGTATGATCGATACTGCAGACTATAGTCTAATCTTCATCAGTAAATGCTTCAAGTCATCTTCACTTTCAGCAAGCAAGGTTGTGTTATCTGCATATCACAGGTTGCTGAGGACTCTTCCTCCAATCCTGATGCCATGTTCTTCTTCATATAGTGCAGCATCTCAGATTATTTGCTCAGCATACAGATTAATTAAGTATGGTGAAAGGATATAACCCTGATACACTCCCTTCCTGACTTTAAACCATACAGTATCCCATTGTTCTGTTTGAACAGCAGCCTTCTCGTCTATGGTTCTTCATGAGCACAATTAAGTGCTCTGGAATTCCCATTCTTCTCAATGTTATCCATTATTTTCTATGAGCCACACTTTCAAATGCCTTGGCATAGTCAATAAAACACAGGTAAACATCTTTCTGGTATTCATCTCTTCCAGTCAGTTGGCCAGGTAGCTGTCTTCCAAATTTCTCAACATAGCCAATTGAGTGCCTCCAGAGGGGCATCATTTGTTTAAACATCTCAAGGGTATTATGTCAATTCCTGGAGCCTTGTGTTTTGGGAGATCTGGTAGTGTAGTGTCTAAGGCATTTGACTACTAACCAGAAGGCTGGTGGTTCAAACTCACCAGCTACTCCTCAGAAGAAAGGTTGGGCAATCTACTTCCATAGTGATACAGCCTCAGAAACTCAAGGAGGGGTCACTGTGTTGGATCTGACTCCATGGCAGTGGGTTTGGTTTGGTTTTGGCAATTCCTTCAGCACAGCTTCTACTTCTTCCTTCATTATCATTGGTTCTTGATCATATGCCACCTCCTGAAATGGATGAACATCGACCAATTCTTTTTGGTACAGTGAGTCTGCATTCCTTCCATCTTCTTTTGATATTTCCTGCATCGTTCAAGATATTGCCCATAGAATCTTTCAATATTGCAACTTCAGGCTTAAATTTCCTCTTCAGTTCTTTCACCTTGAGAAATGCTGAGTGTGTTCTTCCCTTTTGTTTTTCTAACTCCAAGTCTTTGCACATTTCATTATAATAATTGACTTTGTCTTCTTGAGCTGCTCTTTGAAATCTTTTGTTCAGCTCTTTTATCTTATCATTTCTTCCATTTGCTTCAGCTACTCTCTGTTCAAGAGCAAGTTTCAGTGTCTCTTCTGACATCCATTTTGGTATTTCCTTCCTTTCCTGTCTTTTTAATCAGGCCAGTGGCCAGAACAGGAACAGCAGATGGGGGACAGCCCCTAGGCAGCAGGGAGCAGTGGCAGACAGGGCCGGCAAGAGAGGTAGGGGGAATCTCAGAAAGTGAGCAGAGCAGTTGGAACGGCTAAGGGAGACGAACTTGTCCATCGGTTTGTCATGCTGTCGTGGCTTGCATGTTGCTGTGAGGCTGAAGCCTGTGCCAGCAGGGGTGTCTATGGTAGATCAGTTTTGGTGGAGCTGCCAGACTGAGACAGACTCAGAAGAAGGAAGAGGCCATCCACTTCTCAAAGAATTGGCCAGGGAAAACCTTATGAATAGTAGTGAAACACTGTCTGATACATTACTGGAAATTTTTATGAATACCCCTGAAACATTCTTTGAGATGAGCCCCTCACAAGGGAAGGCACTCAAAATATGACTGGGAAAGAGCTGCCTCATCAGAGTAGAGCCTACCTTAATGATATGGATAAAGCAGAACTTTCAGGGCCTCCATTTGCTAAAGTGGCATAACTCAATATGAGAAGAAACAGCTGCAAACATCCACTGATAATTGGAACATGGAATGTACGAAGTTTGAGTCTAGGAAAATTGGAAGTTGTCAAAAATGAAATGAAACATATAAAGATTCATATCCTAAGCATTAGTGAGCTGAAATGGACTGGTTTGGGCCATTTTGAATCAGATAACCTTATGATCTACTATTTTGGGAATGACAAATTGAAGAGGAATGGCATTGCATTCATTGTCACTAAGTATGTTTCAAGATCTATCCTGAAATACAATGCCCTCAGTGTTAGGAAAATATCCAAATGCCTACAAAGAAAGTCAGTTAATACTACTATTGTTCAGATTTATGCAACCACCAAAGCCAAAGATGAGGAAATTGAAGATTTTTATCAACTGCTGCAGTCTGAAATTGACCAAACATGCAATCAAGATGTGCTGATTATCACTGGTGATGGGAATGCAAAAGTTGAAAACAAAGAAGAATCACTGGTAGTTGGAAAATTTGGCCTTGATGATGGAAATAATGTTGGAGATTGCATGATAGAATTTTGCAAGACCAACAACTTATTCATTGCAAATACTTTTATATCAACAACACAAACAGTGGCTATATATATGGACTTCACCAGATAGAGTACACAAGAATCAGATTGACTACATCTGTGGCAAGAGGGGATGGAGAAACTCAATATCTTCAGCCAAAACAAGACCAGAAGCTGATTGCAGAACAGACCATCAACTACTCATTTGCAAGTTCAAGGTGAAGCTGAAGACAATTAAAACAAATTCACAAGAGCCAAAATATGACCTTGATAATATCCATCCTGAATTTAGAGATCAATTGAAGAATAGATTTGATGCACTGAACGCTAATGACCAAAAAACAAAGGAATTGTGGGATGATATCAAGAACATCATTCATGAAGAAAGCAAAAGGTCATTAAAAAGACAGGAAAGGAAGAAAAGATCAAAATGGACATTAAAAGACATTCTGAAACTTGCCCTTGAATGGAAAGTAGCTAAAGCAAAGGGAAAAAAATGACAAGATAAAAGAGTTAAACAGAAAATTTCAAAGATCAGCTTGAGAAGACAAAGTTCATTATTATAATGAAATGTGCAAAGACATGGAGTTGGAAAGCCAAAAGGGAAGAATACACTCAACGTTTCTCAAGGTGAAAGAACTGAAGAGGAAATTTAAGCCTTGAGTTGCAATATTGAAAGATTCTATGGGCAATATATTGAATGATGCAGGAAATGTCAAAAGAAGATGGAAGGAATACACAGAGTCACTGTACCAAAAAGAATTGGTTGATGTTCATCCATTTCAGGAGCTGGCATACGATCAAGGACCAATAGTACTGAAGGAAGCAGTCAAAGCTGCACTGAAGGAAGTGGCGAAAAACAAGGCTCCAGGAATTGTTGGGATACCCACAGAGATGTTTCAACAAACAGTTGCCCCACTGGAGGAGCTCACTCAGCTGTGCCAGATTTGGAAGACAACTATCTGGCTAACTGACTGGAAAAGATCTATTTTGTACCCATTCCAAAGAAAGGTGATCCCACAGAATGTGGAAATTATCAAATAATATCATTAATATTGCACACAAGTAAAGTCTTACTGAAGATAATTCAAAAATGGTTACAGCAGTGTATTGAAAGAGAACTTCCAGAAATGCAAGCTAGATTCAGAAGAAGACAAGGAATAAGGGATATCATTGCTGATGGACATTGGCTCAAAGCAAAGAATACCAGAAAGATGTTTACTTGTGTTTTATTGACTATGCAAAAGCATTCAATTGTGTGGATCATAACAAATTATAAATAACATTGAGAAGAATGACAATTCCAGAACAGGTAATTGTACTCATGAGGAACATGTACATACACCAAGAGGCTGTCATTCAAACAGAACAAGGGGACACTGCATGGTTTAAAATCAAGAAGGGAGTGTGTCAGGGTTGTATCCTTTCACCATACTTATTCAATCTGTATGCTGAACAAATAATTTGAGAAGTTGGACTATATGAAGAAAAATGTGGCATCAGGATTGGAGGAAGACTCATTAACAACATACATCATGCAGATGACACTACTTTGCTCGCTGAAAGTGTGGATGATGTGAAACATTGATGAAGATTGAAGACTACAGTCTGCAGTATGAATTACACCTCAATATCAAGAAAACAAAAATCCTCACAACTGGACCAAAAGCAGCATCATGATAAATGGAGAAAAGATTGAAGTTGTCAAGGACTTCATATTACTTGGTTCTACAATCAACACCAATGGAAGCAGCAGTCAAGATATCAGACTTCAGACAGCATTGGGCAAATCTGCTGCAAAGGACCTCTTTAAAGTGCTGAAGAATAAAGATGTTTCCTTGAAGACTAAGATGTGCTTGACACAAGCCATGGCATTTTCAATTGCCTCATATACATGTGAGAGCTGGACAATGAAAAAAGAAGACTGAAGAAGAGTTGATGCTTTTGAGTTCTGGTGTTGGCAAAGAATGCTGAAAGTACCATGGACTGATTAAAAAAAAACCTAACAAATCTGTCCTGGAAGAAATGCAGCTGGAATGCTCCTTGGAAGTGAGAATGGTCAGACTTTGTCTCACCTACTTTGGTCATATTCTAAGAAGGGACCATTCCCTGGAGAAGGATATCATGCCTGGCAAAGTGGAGGGACAACAAAAAAGGGGAAGTCTCTCAACAAGATAGATTGACACAGTGGCTGCAGTGATGGGCTCAGGTATAGCAAGAATCTTGGGGCTGGCACGGGACCAGGCAGTGCTGCATTCTGCTATACCTAAGGTCACTATGAGTCAGAGATGACTCGATGAGACCTAACAACAACAACAAATCTGACATCATCCATTTTGGTCTTTTCTTCCTTTCCTGTCTTTTAAATCACCTTTTGACTTCTTCACAGCTGGTGTTCTTGATGCCATCCCACAATTTGTCTGGTTTTCAGTCACTGGTGTTCAGTGCATCAAATCTATTCTTTAAATGGTCTCTGAATTCAGATGAGATAAAATCAAGGTCATATTTTGACTCTTGTGGACTTGTTTGAACTGTCTTCAACTTCAACTTGAACTTGCATATGAGCAGTTGATGGTCTGTTTCACAGTCAGCTCCTGGCCTTTGTTGGCTGTAGATATTGAGCTTCTTCAGCATCTCTTTCCACAGATGTAGTCAATCTGATTCCTGTGTGTTTTGGTTACCTAGTGCTGCTCTGGCAGGAAATATCACAAATGGGATGGTTTAAACAAACAGTACTTTATTCTCTTACAGATTTTAGAGGCTAGAAGTCTGAGTTCAAAGTGCCAGGCTATAGGGGCTGGGTGAAAGCCCCTCAACCTTGAGCTTAAACTCTGCTTCCTGCCCACTGAAGCTAGAGGCTGTTCTTCACTCAGGCAGCTGCTGGCTGGTGAGGCTGACAAACTCATGGTTGACAGGTAAAAAGGCACAGTCCTGATATTCCCAAGCAGGCCACTAATTCAAGTCCAGAAAAAGTCGCAAGATCAGAAGGGCATGGCAGACTGTTGAAGAACAACTTGGCTACATGCAAGGTTCAAGAGTGCCACCAAGATAGAGACTTTCCTCAAAGCTGTTTCTTACATACTGGAAGCAGACCACCTCTCTAAAGAAGCTACTCAGCTGCTTGTGGCAGATTCCACCATGGAACTGATCACTAGTCTCACCATGGGGAATAACTACATCCAACTGCTCAGCCACTCAACCAGGACCAGCCAAGTTGACAACAACCTTAACTACCACACTGTGTATTCCATTTGGTGAAGTCCATGTGTATAGCTGCCATTTATGGTGTTGAAAAAAGAAATTTGCAATGAATAAGTCATTGATCTTGCAAAATTCTATAATGAAATCTCCAAAGTCATTTCTGTGAGCAAGGCCATATTTTCCAACTGCTGGTGATACTTCTTTGTTTCCAACTTTTACGTTCCAATCACTAGTAATAATGAAAACATATTGACTGCATCTTTGGTCAATTTCAAATTGCAGGGAAGAAAAAAAAAAAGAAATCTCACTTCCATCAAGTCGATTCGACTCATAGCTACCCTTCCTTGGGTTTCTAAGGCAGTTTCAAAGTAGATTGCTCAATCTTCCTTCCAAGGAGTGTCTGGTAGGTTTGAACCACCAGCCTCCTGGCTAGCAGTCAAATGCCTTAGGCATGAAAAACCTTCAGTTTCCTCATCTTTGGGTTTGGTGGTTAGTGCATAAATTTGAATAATAGTAGTATTAACTGGTCTTCATTGTAGGCATACAGATATTATCCTGTCACCGACAGCATTGTACTTCAGGATAGATCTTGAAACTTTCTTTGCAGTGATAAATGCCACACTATTCCTCTTCAATTTGTCATTCCTGGCATAGTAGATCATATGATTATCTGATTGAAAATGACCAAAACCAGTCCATTTTAGCTCACTAATGCCTATGACGGCAAATAACAACAACAACAACAACAATGCCTATGATAAGAGCTCTGGTGGTATAGTGCCTGAAGCATTTGACTGCTAACCAGAGGGCTGGTGGTTCAAACCAACCTGCCACTCCTTGGAAGGAAGATTGGGCAATATACTTCTGTAGTGATATCATCTTGGAAACCCAAGGAGGGGTCCCTATGAGTCAGATCTGACTAGATGGCAGTGAGTTAGTTTTAATGCCTATGATATCAATCATTTCATTTTTTGATAACTTCCAAGTTTCCTAGATTCATATTTGTACATTCCATGTTCTGATTGTTCATGGATGTTTGCAGCTGTTTCTTCCCATTTTGAGTAGTGCCACATCAGCAAATGGGAGTCCCAAAAGCTTTACTTCAGCCACATCAACTCTACTTTGAGGAGGCAGCTCTTCCCCAGTGGTATTTTGACTGCCTTTGGACCTAAGGGGCTCACCTTCTGGCACTGTATAGGACAGAGTTTCAGGGCTTTTCATAGAATTTTCCAGTACTGTATCAGACAGTGTTTCACTGCTATTTATAAGGTTTTTACTGGCTCATTCTTTGTGAAGTGGATGGCCCCTTCTACTTTCCAAGTCTTTCTTTTAGTCTGGAAGCTCCACTGAAACTTGTCCACAATGGGTGACACTTCTGGTATTTGAAATACCAGTGGCTACTCTCTGGAGGCTACTCCAGCCTCACAGCAATACACAAGCCACCACAGTACCCAAAACTGACAGATAAGCAGTGAGCATTCATCATTATCCAAAATAAGACTTATTTTTCATGTTTAAAGTCTTCCTACACCACTAATGGAGTCACTGGGTGGTGCAAATGGTAAATGCCCTCAGCTGCTAACTAAAAGGTTGAAGGTTCCAGTTCACCCAGGGGCTCCTAAGAAGAAAGGCCTGGTGATCTACTTCTGAAAAATCAGTCAATGAAACCCTGCGGAATGTAGTCCTACTTTGACGCACCTGGGGTCATCATGTGTCAGAGTCAACTGGACAGCAACTAGTGTTAATCTGTAAATGACAAGAAGGCACAATTTTTACCAGTTTCCATCACTGCTGTATTCCCAGCATCTAGAACAGTATCTGGTACATAATAATTTTCAATAAATAGTGGTTAATTAAGAAAACAAATGGATGAATACATGAATGTGTCTTTAAATGTTGTACCTTAGTAAAGAGTAGAGTGATGGATCTATTGAGAAAATAGTTTTGTCAAGGAAACAAATCATAATCATTGCTGAGATGGGTGGTGGCTAGATACATTCAATTCAGAGAGTATTTAGTTTGATGTGACATAACTACACATAAAAATGTATACTCACTCATTAATTTAGGATTTGTTTGCCCATTCAAGGAGCTCTGCTGGTGCAGTGCTTAAGGCATTTTTGACTGCTAAACAGAAGGTTGATGGTTCAAACCTACCAGCCATGAAGCAATCTACTTCCATAAAGATTTACTGCCTTGGAAATCCAGTGGGGGTCACTATGACTTGGACTTGACTTGATAGCAGTGAGTTTGGTTTGTTTTTGGCTGTTCAGCTCCAAAAGAATTTTAGAAGATTTACACTATTACTATAATGAGATTAGGAGCTCTGGTAGCATAGTGCCTAAGGCACTTGACTGCTCACCAGAAGGCTGGCGGTTCAAACCCACCAGCCACTCCTCGGAAGGAAGGTTGGGCAATCCTACTTCCGTAGTGATACTGCCTCGGAAACCCAAGGAGGGGTCGCTATGAGTCGGGGCTGACTCGATGGCAAACAACAACAACAACATAATGAGATTATTAACAAGGCATACCAAAACCAAACTCACTGCCATCAAGTCGATTGCAACTCATAGTGACCCCCTTAGGGCTTCCATGGTGATAAATCTTTACATAAGTAGATTGCCTAGTCTTCTTTCCACAAAGTGGCTGGTGGGTTTGAACCACCAACCTTCTGGTTAGCAGTCAAATGCCTTAGGTACTATGCCACCAGAGCATGACAAGCTTTAGAGATTTATAACTGATATTTGAGTGGAATGTCAGTGTTGAACATACATCAACTGATACTCAGTACCAAAAACACCAAACTAAACCCACTGTCATTGATTCAGTTTCAACTCATAGCAACCCTCATTGGGTTTCCAAGGCTGTAAATCTTTATAGAAGTAGATTACCTCATTTTCCTCCCATGGAGCAGCTGATGTCTTAGAACTGCCAATCTTCTGATTAGCAGCCAAATGCCTTACCCACTACACTACCAGATCTCCTTGACACTCAGTACAGTGATGCTTAAAAGAACAGAAGCAAAACAGAAGAATTTACAAATTCTAGAGAATGTGAATACTTAAATTTCAAATATAACTCCTTCAAAACTATATGTTAACCAACCTCTCTTGCACCAGGGATTTTGCTAAATACCAAAAGATTGGCAGTTCCAAGACACCAGCTGCATCACAGGAGGAAGATGAGGTCATTTACTTCTGTAAAGATTTTGCTATATGTGTTCAATATTGACTTATGAATTGACTGATGCATTGTTTCGCTGTGATGCTTTCTGATATAGTGAGTCAATAAACTGGTGATCAGGAAAGCAGTTAAGATTCAAATTATGAAAGGATAAAGGGAAAGCAATAGGTCTAGAAAATTTCAGCAGGTTTCAAGTAAAAGCTTAAATTAACATAGGGCTTGGAGAACATTATACTCCCTGATGAGCTGCCCCTGCCTAGCTGTACAGGAAGAGGGAGATGCCAAAGAGCCTAGAGCCAGCGCACACCTGAGCCTACATCTGTGGATGGTGTTGGGCTGTTATTCCAACCCTAAAAAAAAAAAAAAAAAAAATAGTTGCCAGGGAGTTGATTCCTACTCATGTCAACCCCAAACTATGGCAACCCCATGAGTATCAGAATAGAATGCTCCTTGGAATTTTCAGTGGCTGATTTTTTTGAAAAGAGATCTGCAGACCTTTTTCTTCCAAGATGCCTCTGGGTGGACTTGAACTTCTAATTCTGCAGTTAGCAGCTGAGTATAATAACCATTTGCACCACTTGGGACTTTATTCCAGCTCTATTTCCCCCATTCCTTCCCACTCCCAGTGGTGTTAAGGTTTTCCAAAATAATTTTGGCCATTGTATAAATGCATCCTTTAAGGATTGAAAAAATGTCAGTAAGAAATGTATGCATCTGAGTCATTTTCTCTGTTTATTTTACATGATTTGCAGTGCCCCAAAGGAGCCTTGCTGGTGCAGTAGTGAAGCTCTGGGCTGCTAAATGAAAGATAGCTGATTTGAATCCACCAGCTGCTCTGCAGAAGAAAGATGTAGCAGTCTGCTTCAGTAAAGATCCCAAATCAAACCAAACACACTGCCATCAAGTCTGACACAACTCATAGTAACCCCTCCTTGGGTTTTCGAGGCAGTATCACTAAGGAGCTCTGGTAGCATAGTGCCTACGGCACTTGACTGCTAACCAGAAGGCTGGCGGTTCAAACCCACCAGCCACTCCTCGGAAGGAAGGTTGGGCAATCCTACTTCTGTAGTGATAGTGCCTCAGAAACCCAAGGAGGGGTCGCTATGAGTCGGGGCTGACTCGAAGGCAACTAACAACAACAATCACTATGGAAGTAGATTGCCCAACCTTCCTTCCCGGAAGTGGCTGGTGGGTTTGAACTGCCAGCCTTCTGGTTAGCAGGCAAATGCCTTAGGCACTACACCACAGCCTTGGAAATCCTATGGGGCAGTTCTACTCTGTCCTTTAGGGTTCCCATGAGTGGGAACTGATTCTCTGGCAATAGGTTTGGCAGAGCCTCAGGGATATCCTTGCAGCAACCAAAGGGTCTAAGTTGTTAAACATTTGGTCTTTATACTTCTGTGAAGAGTGTCATGTGGTCTTGGGAGCAGCACTATCAGCAGGCCAGGGCCAGACGCAGTCTTCTCTGTGGCCAGAAAGAGGCAGCCATCCTGCCATACTGATTCCATGTTGTTAGGCAGCTTCCAACTGAGTCCCAGAACATTCTGAAAATGTCAGAGTTGAAAAATTCCTCATAAAATCTGAGAAAATATTAACTTCATGTTTGAATTCTGTATCTGGTATTGGTTTTATATGAGCATTGAAGCCTAATTTCTGGCACTCTCCAGTATATACTTTATAACTCAATAAATACTCTGACATAAAATAAATCCATTATATATATATGGTTTTGAGTTCATTTTAATTGCAAAATTAAAACAAGCTGAGTAACTTGAATTATTCAAAATACTATATTTCTTATCACGAAGCTTAGTTCACACTTCCCATATTTCATATGGCTTTAGGCTACTCTGCTGTTACTAATATCTCCCTTATGACAAGGATGCTTAAAACATCTAGGACCGATTAGGCAAGAGAAATGACTTATGAAGTCAAAAACATTTACAGCTAAAAGTAAAAAGTGCAAACTGCTACCGTACCCCACCAGAAACACAGGGAACATTACTTTAGGGTACATCCAGCCACAGACTAGGAGCTCTGGTGATGTAGTGGTTAAGGCATTTTGGCTGCTAACCAGAGGGTCAGTGGTGCGAATCCACCAGCCACTCCATGGAGGAAAGATGGAGCAGTCTGCTTCCATAAAGATTTACAGCCTTGGAAGCTCAACGGGTTAACTGAATTGGAATTGACTCAATGGCAGTGAGTTTGATTTGGTTCTAGCCACAGACTGGGTGAGGGAAAAAAAAAACTCTCCTTGGGACCAAATTGTAGGAATAAATTTTACATCAAAAGCAAATAATATTATCCTAGTTTCTTAGTGCTTCAGTAACAGAAATGTTCCAAGTGGGGGCTTTAAATAACAGAAATTTATTTTCTGTTTAGGAGGTTGGCTATCGGTGAAGGCTATGTGTCTGTTGGCTCAGGGAAGATCCTAGCCCCAGCAGTCCATGGCTCTTTGGCAAACTTCCAGCAGCATCTATCTTCCCCTAATTTGCCCTTGCTTCTTCATCTTCTCTGCATTTTTTTTATATCTCAGAAATGATTAAGTTTAGGGCATACCCTACACTGATATGGCATATGAACATAACATACATCGATGCATACAAATTACATATACAGAAAATAAAGAATGTAATCCTCTATATGCAAAATAAGGAGCTTTGGTGGCACAGTGCCTAAGGCATTTGACTGCTAACTAGAAGATCTGCAGTTCAAACCCACCAGCCACTTTGCAGAAGGATGATGAGGCAATCTACTTCTGGAAAGATTTACCACCTTGGAAACCCAATGGAGTTCACACTGAGTTGGAAAGCAACTCGATGGCAGTGGGTTATGTATAAAATATTTATATATGTATAATATTTATATTTTCCTATAAAATGCATATATATATACTGATATATGTGTGTGTATATATGTATGTCGAGGGGAAGATGGAATAACACAGTGGCTGCAACAATAGGCTCAGGTATAGCAAGGATTGTGAAGCTATTGCAGGACTGGGCAGTGTTTCCTTCTGTTGTCCATAGGGTTACTGTGAGTCGGAGCCCACTTGACAGCCCCTAATAATAACAACAACATACATTGTTTAACACCTGACTTCTCAGGGCACATTTTTAAAGATTTGATCACAGTGGTAATACTGCGAATTCACTCAGGCCAGAACTTTGAGTATTCTTTCCAATGAGCATCCTAGTTTTGATTACCTGGTAAGCAAGACTGTGAACTAACAATTCAACAGATCTTCATGGATGCTTATTGTATGTCAGACATTGAGAAACCTTCCTCAAAGCTCCACTGCTAGTGCGGGGGGCACCTACACTGAGAGTAACCTGAACCTACAAACCTTGAGTTTATTCTTCTGGGCATTTACTAAATTACACAGACGCTCAAAAAAGTGCTCTAATGGGTCATAATTAATGTCCATCTTTTCAGGGGCACTTGTATTGCTTAAACTTTGTTTTTGTTATCAGTTTCCATCCAGCCCCAGCTGATTCTGGCTCATGGCAACCCTCCATGTGTCAGAGTAGAGCTATGCTCTATAGGACTTTTCTTCTGAGATAACTTCTGGGTGGACTCAAACCTCCTCCAACCATTCATTTGGCAGCAAACACATAAACTGTTTGTACCACCCAGAGACAGCTTTTTAAGCTTAGTGGGTCTCTAACTGGCAGGATCACCAAAAAACCAAACCCACGGCCACTAAGTTGATTCTGATTCATAGTGACCCCCATTGGGTTTCCAAAGCAGTAAATCTTTATGGAAGTAGATTGACCCATATTCCTTCCATGGAGTGGCTGGTGGGTTTGAACTGCCAACCTTCTGATTAGGAGTCAAATGCCTTAGGCACTGTACTGCCAGAATGTCCTCAATTCACAGACAAGTATCTCTCTTTTTTTATGTTTTCCTCCTTGACTTCACCACTGAACCTGCCAAAAGAGTCAGTAATATCCATCCTGATAGCTGGAAATCAGGAGTTACTCTGAGAAGAGGGCAACTATAAGATGTCCAAATTTACTGTGACTGAGTTGTGAGCTTAGAGAATAGCATCCGGCTGATATGGATCAATTTTCAGGTGGCTGTCACTCCTCAGAAGGAAGGTTGGGCAATCTACTTCTGTAGTGATACTGCCTGGGAAACCCAAGGAGGGGTCACTATGAGTCAGATCCGACTCGACTGCAATGGGTGGTGTGATGGTCACTTAATCTTAAATGTTTAATTGGCCTACATTTTAATTTCCCTCAACCCCAGTTTCCTCATTTGCTAATATTGGCTAAGACCAGCAGGTTTTCATTAGCATTCAGTGTCATGATTTTAAGATTTTAGCACAGTGCCTGGAACACAGTCAGCACTCAATAACTGGTAATTACTATTAAAAACCAAAGTTGTCACTTTGATGACTCAAGTGAGCCTGACCCAATCAGCCATGGTCTTTGCAATCACCTCATAGGCATGTGAAAGCTGAACAATGGAAAAGGAAGATCAAAGAACAATTAATAAGCTTGAGCTGTGCTGTTGCTGAAGAATAGTGAACACACTGTGGATGGTCAGGTGAGTGAACAAATCTGTATTAGAAGAATATAACAGAAAGCTCCCTAGAATCATGGGTGGTGAAACTTTGTCTTGCCTACTTCCAATACCTCATCAGGAAAGACCAAACGCTAGAAAAGGACATCATAGTTGGTAAAGTAGAGAATGAGTGAAAATAAACAATCCATCACTAAGATGGATTGACACAATAGCTGCAACAATGGACTAACACATACGATCATGAAGATGGCACAGACCATCTCTGTAAGGAGTCAGAGGCAACCAGCAACAATGTTATCATTTCATTTTTTGAGTTGAGACCACTTAATTCTGAAATCATAACATCTCTGCTGTGGTGGTTAAGTTTGTATGTCAACTTGGCTAGGCCTGATTGAGTGGCTGGACAGCTAGATGTAGTATTCCCCATGATGAGACTGGTCATCAACTCCATAGTGGAATCTACTGTGACCAGCTGAGTAGCTGCTTTGGGGATGTGGTCTGCTTCCCGTATATAAGAAACAGCTTTGGGAATGGTCTCCAGCTTATGGCACACTTGAACCCTGCATGTAGCTGTGTCGTTATTCAGCAGCCTGCCATGCTCTGCTGACCTTGGGACTTTCAAAAGACTTGAGTTAATGGCCTGCTGTGTGGTTTGGGAACATCAGGACTGTGCTTTTTTACTTGTCAACCTTGGGTTTGTCAGCATCAGCACCCAGCAACTGAGTGAAGAAAAGCCTCCAGCTGTATGTATATTAGAACAGTTAGCTACAGTTCATATGTAATGTCAAACATTTATTTTAGTATATAGTATAGATGCATAAAACACTTCCAGATACACTAAAACATCTTTAACATAATAATACAGTAATAATGTTTTTTCTGCTTTTTTAATTCTTTTTATTATGGGACATTTCAAATACGTACAAAAGCAGAGAAAGTAATACAATGAACTTCCACATATCAGTGGGCCAGGAGCAGGAGGCAGAGCTGCAACCCAAGGTTGAGGGGCTTTCACCCAGCCCCTAGAGCCTGGCACTTTGACCTTGGACTTAAAGCCTCCAAATTGTAAGAATAAACTCCTGTTTATAAAAGCCATCCCATTTATGGTATATTCTTGTAAGAGCAGCACTAGCTATGTTAGGGTCTTTCAGTCCAACCACGAGTCTCCAACACCCCAGCAACATAGTCGTGTCTGTGCAGAACACCTTCAAAGATACTCAAAACTGGACATAAAATACTTCCATTCTCTATAAAACGGGACTATTGCCAATAAAAGAGAGGAGGAGGGAAGACAGTGTGAGGACGCACATGCCAAAATAAAATGTAGGCAAATAGAACCTGATTTGTTCCTGTGTGATTGGTTTTCTGAACATAAAATGTTGCAAGTTATTCTACTGGACTCCAAAGTATACTTTCTCAAGGGCACTTTGAAAATAATCCCGCCTCCATCTCTGTAAACCACAGCTGTTAAAATCCAGAGGCACCCAGTTACGTATTAGAGATTTCTTTCCAACGCAACTTATAAATGAGCATTTGCTAGGAGAGCCTCTGCATGTATTGCTTTAGTCTGCGAGTTGCACTGTGACACTCAGCTGGTGCCTGGCGCTGACGGAGATTATCATTGAAGCATCGAAGGTTACGCTGGGAACCACAACATTGCCACCTGTATTCTGACTGGGACTAAGAAGCCTGCCAGGAAAAGTCAATATAAGACTTCCGTGTCCTTCCTGAGTGCCAGAGGCTGAAGGACACAATTAGGTGTCTGCTCCACCTCCCACCATTCAACCTTGGTCAGATGGAGTCAATGTCCTTCCTCCCCAGACCCAGTGATCACCTGCCTTCCTCACCTGATTATTAAAAGCTCTAATGAATTTCGTTTACATAAAGTGATAGGACATTGCTACTCAGTATAAGAAAAAAAGCCTCAGAGCCAAAGGAGGGAAACTTTTCAGGCTTATTTATTAATAAAATTGAAGAATAGGCAGGCCCCAGATTACAAACAAGTTTCATTCCTATAACCGTCTTTAAGTTGAAGTTGTATGTATATTAGAACAGTTAGTTACAGTTCAATCTCATGTCAAACATTTATTTTACTATATAGTATAGATGCACAAAACACTTCCAGATACACTAATGCATCTTTAACATAACAGTATAGTAATAATGTCTTTTGCTTTTTTAATTCTTTTTATTATGGGACATTTCAAATATATACAAAAGCAGAGAAAGTAATACAATGAACTTCCACATATCAATCACTCAGCTTCAAGAGTTAACAAATTCATGGGTAAACTTGTTGCATCTTTACATCCATGTGCCTCACCCACTCTACCTTTGTGAGTCATTATTTTTTAATCATTAGTTTTAATGGTATGATGGTACATAATATTTTATATCCACATTCCTGGAAGGCATGTATATATAACCTACTATACAATTTTTTATTGTGATGGCTGTACATGTAACAAAACATTTGCCATTTCAACATTCTTCACATATGCAATTCAGTGACAGTAATTATTTTTATCACGTTGTTCAACCACCACCATTTTCTGTTTGCACCATTTTCCATTCCCACCAGCAATGGATGAAGGTTCCAATTTCTCCACCTTCTTGTCAACACTTGTTATTTTCCATTATTTCTTATTACAGCCATCCTATGTGTGTGAGTGGATGTCTCATTATGGCTGTGATTTTCATCTCCCTGACTCATTCTTTACTAGCAGATTTCTCCAATATTCATATTTTATTGCTTATAAACATGTAATCATCATGAAAATTATTTAGACTTTATGGTATGCATGGCATTTTGCTAAGTATATACAGAAGAAGTTAGGAGCCTAAGTGCCTAAGGCATTTGACTACTAACCAGAAGGCTGGCGATTCAAACCCACCAGCCACTCCTCAGAAGGAAGGTTGGGCAATCTACTTCTGTAGTGATACCACCTCAGAAATTCAAGGAGAGGTCGCCAGGAGTCAGATCTGACTCAACGACAGTTGCATATACAGAAGAAAATATAACAAAGATCTTAATTGGTAAAATAGTGGGTCACAAGATTATTGTAATTCTTGTCTGCTTTGAAAATTTTCATAGTCTTTCCATAGATTATATGTAAGAAAATGATTGAAAAGATATGCTGGCTTATTACAGGCTGTCCCTATGTTAGGAACATCTGGATCGCAGACAACTGTATTTGCCCTTTAATGTTATGTAAATTTGTCCTCACTTCTAAATGATTGTACAAACCCCTACTCACATGTCAATTACATATTTAGTTTATATTAAATTAACTGCCTCAAATCACATTTGAAACATAAAGGAATAAGAATAAACAAATTTGCTTGAAAGTAGACTCAGAAAAATACGATATATGTATTACAGGTAGTCCCCAGGTTACAAACAAGATCTGTTCCTGAGTGTGCCTTTAAGAATTTGTAGGTAAGTGGGAACAGGTGCATACAGTTCTTATTTAGCCTTACTTTAGTGCAAGAAAAGTAATTTAAAAGGTACACATCAACAAGTAAAGGTGATTGTTATAATAATGTTCTGATGCCCATCACAAAGCAGTGCCCGTTTGTTGCTCATTTGTTATTACAAACTATTGCATGTGCCTCACAGTGGTAGGATGTGTGTGACTGCTGCCACAGTGAGTTGAACATGATCTATGAAATGCTGGTGCTGTTGGAGTGGTGTGGCCCAAGACCTGTGAAGCTGCTGATGTGCTGCTCTGACTTCCAGGCAGTATGCAACGAGGCCAGCCTATGCTGCATGGCCTTGCAGCCTAAGTACTGCCACATGCAGACCTTTTACAGGTGAGGGGCAAAGCCAGGAGCTCAAACGCTGCAGAGCAAGGTATGACTCCTAGCCAGAAGTAGGGAGAGAGCCTGGGCTGGGCTCAAATTCCCTTCTGCCACTGACTGACTAGCTAACTGCCCCCACCCGCACCAGTTCTTGTCTTTGTTCTGGCTGTGTCTGCAAGGCTTGGCGCTCAGTAAATGTCACTTTCATACTTTCCTTTCTCCTACCTTACCAGTTTTGCAAGGGATTGCAGCCTGAGGAGAGTGAATTAGAACCCAGATGTAAAAGCTGACAGATTTGGCTCTCTATTCTTAATAGAAAGGAGCTCTGGTGGTGCATAGCAGAATTCTCATCAAATGCTGATGGCTAATTAGAAGGTTGGCAGTTCAAACCCACTAGCCACTCTGCAGAAGGAAGATAGGACAATCTACTTCGGTAAAGATTTACCACCTCGGAAACCCAATGGAGGTCACTATGAGTCAAAATCGACTTGATGGCAGTGAGTTTATTCTTAATAGAACTCTAACTAGTTCATTTAATGATCCAGAAATTGTTATTAGATACTTTAAAGGGGTTGGTTTGTAACTACGGGTTATAGGTTACAGGTTGTTCATAAGTCAGACATTTGTAATCTTGGGACTTCTTTATCTAACATTGATTCAATGCCTTTCATCACACACCCATGCACACACACAGACACAATCCCCATTAGAATGTCACTATTTTGAGGAATGAATTTATTACTGCAGTTACTTTCTTTGAAAGGCCATGTGCTTAACTGTAGCTAGTTACAGTAAGGAGTTGCTCTAATGACCCTAAGTACAGATGGCCAGAGCTGGCCTCTGGTTCTCAGTTCATTAAACAATCTTCCCTTTGACCAACAGGCATCTCTTTGTAAGGCAGCTCGGGTCTCAAATAATGTCAAAAGCCCCATTCTATCCTGGGTGGATTGTTCTCATCAATGATACTCACATGCATTTCTGCTGCAGATAGGGATGGGGCTGGCTCTGCAGATGTCACTGCCACCACCACTGTCACTTTTCCTTGTCACACAATCTTGGGTGTCTTTCCAGAGACTTGCACAAAGCTCAATTCAGAGTTGCCTTTGACCAACACACACTTGGCCTGCAGATGGAGGGAAGAAAAGAGAAAGGCAGTCCAGTGTTTCTCCACACTCGCCTGGGAAAGCTTGGGAATTCTTGGCTTATTTACCAGCTTCTGCTCAGACTGAAAAACAAATCAGAAAGTTGCCAATGGTTTCATTCAGCCTGGGAAACTGGGTTAATGAAACTCTGTGAGGGAGATCATCAATGCACAAAAGTCAGGAAATCCAAAAGTGCCATTCCCACAGCCTGCCGAGGCTCCACACACAGGTGACTCTGTGTCCTGCTGAGGCGGCTGAACTGCACCCTTGGCCAAATGTGGAGTGATAGTGGGAGCTACGTACACTGTGAGGATACCAGCCTAACCGGGAGGGAAAGACAGTCTCTTCATGTGTAACACCACAGTTCCAATTCCTAAAATTATTAATTTACTTCTAAGTAAAATTTTTACTGAGGTACAATATATTCACTGAAAACTACATAAATTGTAAGTGAACAGTTCAATTAATTTTTACATAAATATACTTATCTAATCAATACTCAGTCCAAAAGTTGAACATTTCCCATGTCCCAGACATCTTCCACATGCCTCCTTTTGCTCTCCAGTGTGATTACAAACCTGATAATAAAAATTAACAGAAAAAGAATCATGTAAATAGACTCTGAGACCCTAAAGGGGATTAGAAAATTGTATTTGAAGGCGTCTCCTGAAATTGAGATAGTCTTTGTGGGGACACTGGCTGATATAACTGTCATTAGAATTTGTAACCAGAACAACAGGATAAAGAGTTGGTGGTGCAAACACTTAACCACTCAATTGCTAACTGAATGGTTAGAGGTTTAAGTCCACCCAGAGTTCCTCAGAAGATCACTATCCAATAATCCAGTCATTGAAAACTCTATGGAACAAAGTTATACTGTGTTGCCTGTCGAATTGCCAGGAGTCAGAACCAACCTGAGGGCAACTGGTTTGGATTGGTTTCTGCTACTCTGAACGATCCCACACTGCTATCTTCAGAGATGGATTTATAGCACTCAACATCCTTCCCTCCTATGTGCAGATACTCCTGGCAGAGGTAAAACGTAACAGATGTTCTCCACCAAGGACACACCTCAGAAACCGCAGCAAGCTGGTCTATGCTGGTCCCAACCAAGTCCTCTAAGTTTGAGTGTTTGTCGTCAGGCTTGGCTATATACATTTTCAAAACCTTCCCCAAGATATTTTGATGTGCAGCCCAGGTGAGAACAACTGTCTTAAACTATTATTCTTTTTCCTCTTACCTAAAAAAAATTATCTTCTGAGCCTCTTCTCCTGACAGTCCAAAGAGGGAAAGCCAGTGAAGATACAGGGGAGCATGGGAAGGGGGGCTGAGGCGAGTTTCTTCCCCCTCCTGACTTTATCTGGGGCTAATACTGCCTAATCAGATACCACTTGACTTCAGATACTCACAGAGTCATTCAAAAGCAAAGAATCTGCCTCCTCCCACCTCATGAGATCATATCCTTTTTATATAAAACTCTAGGTCTTTGCATGCATCTGAAGTGTTCTCTTCCTCTTCTCCACACAGCAAATGCCTACACACTCTGCAAGATCCATACTAAACATTCCCATTCCATAGATGTTTCCTAACTTCATTTTTCTGTGTCCCTGACATTCCTTCCATCAATGGCCCCTTCATAACATTATTGAACTAAATCGTAATTACTGTTTGTGATACTCACCCCACTAGTGAACTGAGATAGTCCATTGTCAAAGCCTAGTATCTTGGACACACTGAATAAATAAATGATGGATGGATGGATGGATGGATGTTTGAAATTGCTTTTAAAAGTATAAATTGTTCTATTTTCATCCCTTCTATAACACAACGAATGGTTGTCTGCAACTTAGAAGTCGTTTTTTGTCTAGACTTTCTTTCCTCTTCCTGTTGTTGTTGTTGTTGTTGTGTGCTGTGGAGTCGGACCCGACTCATAGTGACCCCTCCTTGGGTTTCTGAGGCGGTATCATTACGGAAGTAGATTGTCCAACCTTCCTTCCGAGGAGTGGCTGGTGGGGTTGAACCGCCAGCCTTCTGGTTAGCAGTTAAGTGCCTTAGGCACTAAGCTACCAGAGCTAGTAGATACCATTTCTTTGTGATTTAACCACCAATTAAAATTCTATACCTCTACATGTAATTATTAGCAAAATTTCATTTTTCTTTTTGTGTCATTATTCTCCTAGACTCACTCTAAAGTCTACTATTCTAATGGGCCTTTGCTCTCTTTTATCCCCAAAAGCAAACATGCAGCGAATGGGCCCCTTGGAAATAACATCTAGAAAGTGTGCCTGAGAACTGCCATCCAGGGGGTGTTGGCTCTGAGGCCAACTCCTCATCTGCAATCCCACTCAGCAGGTGGTTAAGCTCCTACTAGTAGTAGATACATAATCTTTTTTTTTTTTTTCCTGAGGGAGGAAAATAAATTACAATTTAGTCAGTGATGGTAAACCGAGACTTTGGCAAAGTGCTATTTCCTCAATAGATAGTAGTTTCCTCTATGGAGGAAATGTTTTAGAATCACATGAGGTATTTCCTACATTCTACAAGCAACCATACTGCAGTCGCATGGTCAAAATAAGGCATGTGCCTTCACATATTTGTGAAGAAAGGGAATAAACACTGTAAATGTTCAAGGAAGAGGGAATTGAGCAGCTGGAGATTACTGATAGGAACTACAATGCTATATGCACAGTCAACCTTACCAGGGGAAGGTAGTATGGGAACACTTAAACCAACAAAACATGTAAGTAGCATCATTAATAATGTGTCAGAATTTCATGATGTTAGAGGAACTTCAGGACTGGGAAGAATATTAGAGAGCATAGATATCAAACCTGTAACTTTATATATGAGGCAACTGATATACCAAGACTAATAGTGAGAAGCTTTCTCTTAGAGTCAATTATGATATCCAGTAATATAATTCAGTATAATTATATATATATCAAAATATCCCCACCTAGTGTCTGTTATAAGGAGCTCTGCTGGCATAGTGTGTAAGACACTCGGCTGCTAACCAGAAGGTCGGTGGTTCAAACCCACCAGCGGCTCTGCAGGAGGAAGATGAGGCAATATACTTCTGTAAAGACTTACAGCCTTGAGAACCCAACAAGGGTTGCTGTGAGTCAGAATCAACTCAATGGCAGGGGATTGTTTTGGTTTTGGTGTCGGTTATGATGTCTCATATATTACAAACTTTTTTTTTTTTTAATTTCTTTGGGTAAAGTCACTGTGTTTCCAGAAAGTTCACATTAAAAACAAGTCTGTTTTCAGTTTGAGAGACAGCAGTGTACAAAATAAATGGGCTGTACTCTAAAAATGCCAAGGTCATAAAAGGCAAAAAAAAAAAAAAAAGGATGGGAAGTTGTTCCACATTAAAAGAGACTAATGAGACATGCAACTACATGAAACGTGTGACCCCTAGATTGGATTCTGCCCCAGAAGAAAAAAATTATTTTATTTTTCATAAAGGACAGAGTGAAATAATTGCTAAAATTTGAACGAGGTCAACAGATTAGATATTAGAATCATCCACATTCATTTCTTGGTTTTGATCATTTCTCTGTGGTTCAGTGAGAGAATGTCCTTATTTTTAGGAAATATGCTCTGATGTAGTGGGGATGAAGAGGCATAATTTCAAATGGTTCAGAAAAAAAAAAATTACAGATAAAGAGAATGGTTAAGCAAACATGGAAAATGTTATCAATTAGAGAGTCTGGGCAATAGGCATACCGAATGCTTATAGCTATTTGCAACTTTTCTGTAAACCTGAAATTATTTTAAACTGAAACTGTTATCTGAGTTCTGGGATACCTTTGTACCTTTATAACTTGAACTTTGGGGAATCTTCTTACTGAAGCACTGACAGAAACGTGTCAGGAACTCAGCAGGCCTGCAAAGTGGACTAGTTGTCTTTGTTGTTGCTATTGCTAGCCACCATCACGAGGCCCCATCCGATGGTGATCCTGAGCACAAAGGAGCAAACTGGTGCGTGATCCTGCACCAGCCACACAATCAGGTGGGGCTTAGACCATTGGGACCCACGGGGTGTTGACTGGCTGATTTTTAGCATAGACCACCAGGCATTTCTTCCTAGCCCATCTTTGTCTGGACACTCTGCTATTCAGCATCAGAGCAACTCGCAAGCCACCACTGATACATTGGAGGTGACTGTGCCTGCAGCACCTTGTCCGGAAATCGAACCCAACTCCCCTGCATGGAAAGTGAGAATTCTACCCCTGAACCACCATGGCTCACACACACATACACATGTGCATGTGCGTGCGTGTGTGTGTATGTGATACTGATTCTGTTCCTCTGGAGAATCCTGACTGATACCAAGGGACAGCTGAGCTGTTAAGCAATTTGCTCAGACAGGGAAACCTGGAGATTGCCCTGCATTTGTTGGTTCACCCACATTTCTCATTTGATCATGCTATCTTTTTCAGGTACTTTAAATTTATTTCTTCTGACACACATATGAGGATGACTTTAATATGTGAGCCACCCCCATGTTATATTATCAGGGGATATACAAAACACTACTTCTTCCTCTCCCTCCAGATAACACTTCTGAGATTAAGAACATGGAATAACCTTGCACTCTTCTATCCTATTTGAAAACATTCTTTTCCCAAAACATTGCAATGCTAACTATTATTAGTAGCAATTCTTTGAAACACACCAGTGTTCCGACATCTTGATTCACAATTGCTAGGCTGAAACCTACCTATGAAATTGCTTGTGGCTGAAATTGCCCTTTGTGGCTCAACGGCACCGCAAACACGTAATTGAGAAGTAATCTGAATAGTCAGAGCATGGTAGGAAGCCTAGGCCTTGGGATGCCACTTTTCTAGTCTTTGTAAAGCCACTCTCTTAATTTTTCTCACCAGAACCTTATTTCTGCAGCATATAGTACCTTGTTGATAATTAATCATTTGTTCACTCATTCATATAATGTTCACTGAGTATCTTCTATTAGAAAAACACTGTGTTAGACCTTGTGGGTGGAGGCATGAGAAAGGTCTGGTCCTCCTAAGAGTTCAAAGGTTGAGTTTTAATAGCTCTTCTCATCTTAAGTCCATAATTGTGAGTGCTAACTTGTCAAGCAGGAACCATTTGGGAGCTCAGTGGTGGAATGCCCACATTCCATGCAGGACACCTGGGTTTGATTCCCAGCAATGCACCACCTGGGCAGCCACCACCCATCTATTATTGGAGGTTTATGTTGCTATCATGCTGAACTTGTCTCAGCGGAGCTCCCAGATTAAGACAGACTAGGAAGAAAGGCCTAGTGATCTACTTCCAAAAATCAGCCAATGTAATCCCTGTGGATCACAATGATTCATTGTGTGCATAGGGTCAGCATGAATTGGGGGCCGACTTCATGGCAGCTAAGAGTATACATAAGAAGAGCACATACATATATACAAATGAAGAGAGGAGAGAGTGATTTATTTTAAGAAATTGGTTCACATGGTTGTGGGGGCTGCAAATCAAAAATCTGTAGGTCAGGCACAATGGGCTGGGAAATCTGGCAGCCTTGTTTAAAATCATTAGGCCAGGTGGCAGACTGGAAACTCTAACAAAAGTTGAGGCTACAGTCTTGAGTTGGAAATCCATAGTGAAGACCAGCAAGCTAGAAACCCCAGTAGGATATCTATGTTACAATCTTGGGGCAGAATTTCCTCTTCTCCAGGGAACCTTAGGTTTTACTCTCCAGGCCTTCAACCGAGTGGATGAGGTACACCCACATTATTACCCCTTGCCATCAAGTCGACTACAACTCATAGTGATCGATCGTGTAGGACAGAGTAGAACTGCCCCATAGGGTTCCCAAGCCTATAATCCTTAAAGAAGCAGATTCCACATCTTTCTCCCATGGAGCAGCTGGTGGGTTTAAATGGTTAATGTTTTGGCTAACAGCAGAGCTCTTACATTATGAAAGGTAATCTCCTTTACTTAAAGTTAACTGATTGTAGATATTAATCACATCTACCAAATACCATCTCAGTAACACCTAGATTGTTGTTTCATTAAATAACTAAGTCTTATTGCCTAGCAAAAGGAGCTCTGGTGGCACAGTGCCTAAGGCATTTGACTGATAACCAGAAGGTTGGTAGTTCGAACCCACCAGTTGCTCAGCAGTAGGAAGATAGGGCAATCTGCTTCTGTAAAGATTAACTGCCTTGGAAATGCAATGGGGGTTACTATGAGTTGGAATCAACTTGATGGCAGTGAGCTTGGTTTGGTTTGGTTTATACCCTAGCCAAAGGCACCCTGGTAGTACAATGGTTAAGTGCTCAGTTGTTAAGCAAAAAGCCACTCCACTGGGAGCTCTGGTGGCACAGTGCCTAAGGCATTTGACTGCTAACTAGAAGGCTGGTGGTTCAAACCCACCAGCCACTCCTCGGAAGGAAGGTTGGGCAATCTACTTCCGTAGTAATACCGCCTCAGAAACCCAAGGAGGGGTCGCTATGATTCAGATCTGACTCAAAGGCAGTGGCCTTGGTTTGGAGTTTTAGCCACTCCATGGAAAGAAAAGACCTGGCAATTTGCTTCCATAAAGATCACAGCCTAGGAAACCCTATGGGATGGTTCTACTCTGTCCTAGAGGGTCACTATGAGTTGGAATTGACTGGAAAGCAACACCACCACCAAAGCCTAGCCAAGTTGACACATAAAACTAAGCATAGCCTTACTTTTTCCTCATCTGTGAATGTTAAGAAAAATACAAGCAGCTCACATTTATTGAATCCTTACTTTATGCTGCCATTATTCCAAGAACTTTATGTGCATTAACAGCATCCTTGTTGCAAATGAGAATACTGAGACACAGAGAGTGGAGTGATTTGGTCAAGGTCACACAGCAAAGTAACCTGATGATCTTATACCACCTTTTATCTCCTAGCTTTGCTGTGAAACTTAAACTGAAATTTGTTGAATATTTAATTTAGTGCCTGTATCATTGAAAGCTGAGTCCCAGGGTGGTACAAATGGTTAACATGTTCAGCTGCTAACCAAAAGGTTGGCATTTTGAGGTCATTCAGAAGTACCTCAGAAGAAAGGCCTGGAAATCTACTTCTGAAAAATCAGCCACTGAAAACCTTACGCAGCACAGTTCTATTCTGACACACAAGGGGTTGTCATGAGTCATAGTCAATGAGACAGTAAATGGCCACTTGTTGGTCATGGCAGTAGCTCAGTCAGTTGGTTCACCAGTGTTAACATCATCACCACCATCAATGACACCCTGCATTAGCTAGATTCTAAGTTCCCAGACCTAATGGTCTTTTTTTTCCCTAAATCTCTTCTTAATGTTTGATCAAATCATGTTATTTAGAAACTAAACACCGGGTATCTTGACAGATGAGATATGAATATTTTCTTTCTTATAACATTTCATAATGTTGTAGCTTGGTTTCATAGAGCTTAGCTGTATGATTCATTTATGCTTGAGGACATTTTTCATATTACTTGGATTCCTTCCAGAGGACACCACAGAGCCAGAGGGAAAAAGATTTACACTCAATAATTACAATGGTGTACATATTTTGGGCATGTATTTGGGCTTTTCTCCAGAAATTGTGCTGCTATATCTTGTCTAGTAAAAGATATTGGATGCCATTCAAACCGGCTATTCTTTCTCAAGATTTTTAGTTTCTTTATTGAGTTTCCTTTAATGGTTTTGACACAGTTGGGTTTGACACTATGGGTCATCCACTCTTACTTTCTAAATACAAAAAGAGAAAGGAGACTTAGCGAGAGGGAACAAGAGAACCTATATAGAGGTGCCTTCAATTCCAGTAATGAATGTTTCTCAGAAATCCACTGTTTGAAAAATACTGTGTCTGGCTTCCAATGCTGTCTGACTCCTTTGTATCATACAAGCAAATTTTCCAGAACCTTCTCTCGCATCTCCATAATAGCCTTCTTGAACCCTGCTGATCACATCTTGTTAACACCACACAGCAGACCATGTACCACGATCTTTAGTGTAACTCTTAGGGCCCAGGAATACAAAATTCTTGTGCATAATATGTTGGCACCACTGCTGAATTCAACACTCAGCCAATATGGCTAAGCAACTTGGAAATAATCCATCCTCTTAATAGTTTATACAATTTTAGTAGTTTATTTACTACACACATTACATTTTGCCTTCAAGCTTCATAGAGAACAGCTTCGACAACTTCCAGAAACACATTTGAAATGCCTAACACAGCATACACAGCTGACTGGAAATGTTCCTAGTGTGCGTGACAGCCATGGTGAAAGAGCAGAGAGATGATTCCACTAATCCAAAAGTAAAGCTCTCCAGCTCTGCCCCACCACTCCTGATGCACAACTAACTTCCCATTTAAGAACTAAACTGTGTGTTTGCTGCAGATGTTGAAGAAGCTTTAGGCCCCTGCCTCTAATTCCATATCCATGAAATGAGGATGAAAACATATCATTCTCCTCCCCCACCCTTAAACTGTCACAAAGGGGGAAAAATAAGATGGAATTTTAAAACAAACTTTGGCAAAAGTCAAAATATATTAAATAAATACACTTGTTTAAAAAATAAATTTTGTATTTCTGATGAAGATATACACAGCAGAACATACACCAGTTCAACAATTTCTACACGTACAATTCTCTCACATTGATTACATTCTTCAAGTTGTGCAACTATTCTCATTATCCTTTCCCAAATTATTTCACTACTATTAAGATAAACTTACTGCCTCCTTAGTGTCTCATCTAACCTTTCAAGTTGCTGTTGTCATTTTGATCCCATATAGATGAGTCTTTAAAAGAAAATAGGTAGACTTTTAGTTATTAATTTTCAAAACCAATTTAAATCCATTAAATTTTCTTTTTATTCTTACATGTAATTTTATTACATTTAGTAAATATAAGTAGTTTATACTCACTAACAGATAAAGACTGAAGGGCTTCCACATTAAAACGTTTCTTTTCAATCCCATGGGAAGCCTTAGAAGATATATAGTGGCTTTCATTGCCCTTAATCTATCTTTACTGACTCACCGTTGCCCTAGACCTTCATGATGTGTAATAGAAGAAGGGACTTGGCCACTAAGGAAGTAATTGTAATTTTACAGCAAACATGAATATAGTGTAATAAAAGACATGGCCACCAGGGGACAGCATAGACCTGATGCTGCTATAGAGGCTTCCAGTAGACTTTGGCTGTGGATTTAATCTATTCACAAAGTGACCTGTCTTCCCCTAGGAAAACGTCTCAGTGCCGCAGGAATCTGGAAGTGCCTCCAGGAGCAGCAGCCAGAACCCCTTGGCAACAGCCCCTTGTCCCAGGAGGATTTCCGCTCCCACTACTTGTGGGGGGGGGGTTCTGATATTCCCGTGGAGGCCTTTTGGGTCTGGGTATGGCCCCCAGATACCAGGTGTGGGTAAAGATACCAAGCATCAGAAAAAAACACATTTATCTGGGTGCTGAACTCAGATTCCCAGGCCCTGGCTTTTTGTGAAGATTCCCTAAGCAGGTACCAGCTTGGGGGGAAGAGGCAGCCGGGGACAGGTGCATCCTCACCACCCCAGACCTGGTCAGGGGACAACAGGATTCAGATCAGCTTCAGGAAAGGTTATCAATGAGGAGCAAACAAAGATTTCATGTTTACATTCTTTTGTATTTGTCCAAGTGTTCTGTGTCTCTCATCTTCACTATTAGCTGATAAGTCTAGACCACCAACCTCATTTTATATGGATGAAAGAACGACGGGGTGTGCTCCTCAGCTTATGGCGATCCCATGCACAACAGGAAACCCTGCTGCCTTGTCCTGCACCATCCCCCCTTGTGACCCACAGGGTTTTCATTGGCTGGTTTTCAGAAGCGGATCGCTAAGCCTTCCTTCTTCATCCATCTTAGTCTGGAAACTTCACTGAAACCTCTTCTACATAACAGCAACATAAAGCCTCCCCGGACAGAGAGATGGTGACGGCTTGTGAGGTGCAGGGGCCGGAAATGGAACCAGGTGTCCCACACGGAAGGCAAGAATTCTACCACCAAACCATCAGGGCCCTCAGGTGAAAGAATAAAACACTGTAACCCAGCAATTCAGGCAGAATGCACGAAGGATGAAAGGAGCGCCCCAGTCTCCTTTGTACTCTATGTGTTGTTAAACACACACAGCGCTTTAAACCGCTAACTTCTAAAGGTGTAAACAAGCCCCCAACCCAGAACCAAGACCCAACCAGGACCAGAAGGAAATACCGTGTTACAATTCAAACAGAAATGTAGCCTTCCTCCCCATTTTGCGACCTCAATGCCTCCAAAGCCCACTTGATTTATCTGGTAACTAGCATAACCTGTCCTGTCAACGAAAGATGAGGGGCAGGCTAGGGAACATGGTGTGAACAGATATGTGGCGACGAGGTCACAGGGGCGATGGCAGCTCCGTGCTGTCTCCTCCGCGGTTCCCACACTTGGCCTTCCCATTCATCCCTGTGATTGATGCGCCTGGAACCCGCCGGGACCTTCTGTCTGCGAGCTAATTATGGGGAGTGACCTGCGTCTGTTGGTCAGGAGTGAGGAAGGGGATCATTAGGTGAGAGTCCGCCATTCACAAGAGGGCAGGCTTTGATGCGAGCAGAGCCAAAAGTTTGGCTGAAACTCAACACCTCTTAGAAGTACAGATTAGTCAAGAGGAAGAAAGGAGAAGGCATTATGGAAGTTTCAAGAAGTAGACAAAGATGCCTGTGTTTTGTATCGCTCAGCTGCCTCAAGAAAATGTCCATTTGTTTTCTTTACACTCCTTTTACATTTTAAGTGGAATCTAGTGAATGTGTCTTTTCAGTGTTCCCAATTTCACCGTTTTCACTACACCTCATGTTGCCATTTTAATGAAGCATCATTTTTCCAGAGGGTGTGGGAACAAAACGTATTTAATGACCTCTCAGAGCAAACACAGAGTTCTTCAAATCTTTCCCTGAATTAAAACCCCCACCCCACAATCACTTCCTCTTTAAAATGCCAGTTTGCCAACTACTGCAAACCAATAAACAAGCCTTTCCTTTTACCCTCCAGCCACAAGGCCCCAGTGGAGACTCACAGCCTGGGGGGTCCAGCTCTAGTCACTGGACCACTGATGCTGCCTTTGGAGGGCTGGGGGGAAGGTGTGCAACACAGTTTCCATGAAAGCATAAGACCGTATGCCTTGTATTCTGTGGTATTCAGGTCTAGGGCGGTCAGCACCAGCTGGGATGGACACTGGAGATTTCCTCAGCCAACCCTTCATTTTACAGATAAGAAAATTGAAGCTGGTGGGGATCGTCACATCAGAGGTCACGTAGTATGTTCACTGGTAGATCCAGGAGGCCAAAGACGATAATTAGGATTTGCCCTGTGTGGTTCCCACCCCCCCACCCTTACCCCCCCGCCACAGCATCACTTAAGTCAATTGTGTAAAAATACAAATCCTAGTCCCTTTCCCAATCCTTCTGAAGTGGAATTTCTGGGAGCTAGGCCTAGATATTTGCATTTCAAAAACATCATGACATCACCATGGTTGTGATACACACTAACAGGTGAGAAGTACAGTAATAGTAGAAAGAACAAGCTTGGGGGCAGACCAAGCTGGGTTTGAATCCCATTTCTGCCACCTGCTAGCTCTGCACCTTTAGCAAGCAAACGTCACTAAACTCCATTTTCTCATCTATCTGTTGGGGAGATCCCTGTAAGGACTGGAATTCCCATTCTTTGCAATGGTATCTTTAATTTGCTAACTTTCCTTATCTCCAAATGGGAACACTAGTAGTACCTCTTACCAGGAGTTCTGTGAAAGTTAAATGTTGTGACAGCACAGACTGATCAGGGGAAAAAAATAAATAAATAAACTACTTGCAAAGAGATAGAATTGAAGGCAGGGAATTTGGTGCACAGGAAATAGAAGATAAGGAGCTAAACAGAACAAAGAGACTAGAGATTGGTTGCTACTAGCCCTAGGCCAGAAATACAAAGAAGGTGGAAATTTTACAAAGCCTGGGAGCCAGGGAGAGGAGTCTTGGTGGTGCAGTGGTTAAGCATTCGCCTACTAACCAAAAGGTCGATGGTACAAACAAATAAATGCACTAGCCGCTCCATGGGAGACAGATGAAGCTACCTGCTTCCATAAAATCTACAACCTTGGAAACCCTATGGTGCAGTTCTACTTTGTGCTATAGGGTTGGTATGAGTCAGAATGGATTCAATGGCAGTGGGTTTGGTTTTGATGTTTGGGAGCCAGGGTCACTAGCAAAAGCTGGAGCATTGGAGGGTCTGCTAAGCAGGGCCTGGGATCTTGGAGGGGGAGCTAAAGCCACAGAGAATTAGTTACTGCTGTATGATGTATGGAGATACTTCACTAGGTAGAGAGGAAGTGGGACAAAGTGTCTCCCTGCCACCCACCCTGCATCTCCTGCCAAGGCCTCTCCTTGAAGAGAGAGATAGAAGTCAGAAAGCATGGGAGCCTTGGGGAGTGACGCAGGCAGACACAGTGCCCAACACACACACATAAAAGCACTTACATAGTGTCATGCATACAGTGAGCATTCTACTAGTGCTATTGGAATTGTCGAAGGAAAAAGACTCTTGGCAAGAAGAATGTGTTTTTGTGGGAAGTCTGCCTTTCATCAGTCATATATAATCATTTCACAAGTGGTCACCATGTGGAGGAAAAGTAATGAAATTAATCCTACATGTGCCACTTGTAAAATGAGCCTTGTTGTCTTCACCTATGAAAATGTGAATAAAACACTATTTCACAAGGTATCGTAAGGATTAAATGAGGTCATTTGCACAAAAGCACATTATAAACCTTGATTTTGCTGTCGAGTCGACTCCCACTCATGGTGTGACCCAGGTGTGTCAGAACAGAACTGTGCTTCACAGGGTTTCCAGGACTGGTTTTTCAGAAGCACATCACCAGCTCTTTCTTCCTAGGTGCCTCTGTGTTGTTGTTGTTGTTGTTGTTGTTATGTGCTGTCAAGTCGGACACGACTCATAGTGACCCCTCCATGGGTTTCCGAGGCAGTATCACTACAGAAGTAGATTGCCCCATCTTCCTGCCTCTGGGTAGACTCAAACCTCCAACCTTTTAGTTAGCAGCTAAGCACATTAACCATTTACACCACTCAGGGATTATTTACCAACTTTAACTCACTGAACTTGAGTCAGACCCAACTCATTTAAAGTGCTATATAAATACATGATATGTTTGTATTCTCAAGAAAAAGGAACATTTTCAAAAAACCATCTGTCAGCTCACTATTGACATACATTCAATACAATTACCTATGTCTCCAACTAATTTTCAAGTTCATCATTTTGTTTTTAGGAGTTCAGTAGAAAGAATACTACTATATGAGCAAATCCTTTTAAATACATAGTTCAACACTATCAAAGCTTTTTATCCAACCTTTTAGATAGCAGCTGAGCATGTTAACTGTGTGCACCACCCAGAAACTCCAATTTACTGTTATATAATAATAATTCACATTATCTATTATTATTATTTCTGTTTTCAGCTGAAAAGGCATTGATACTTAGATTGGTCAAGTGACTTGCTCAAGGTCCTTCAGTTTCTCACCCGCAGAGCCAAGGTTTGAATCCTGGCTGGCTATTGCTCCGCTCCTATACAGTACCTCCCTACGTGTTTGTCTTTTGGGGAACTCATCACTGAAGGAAATGATTCTGTGTCATTGATTATAGTAGAATAAGTACCTAACTATGAACCAAACCAAACCAAACTCATGGCCATTGAGTTGATTCCAACTCATAGCGACCATTTAGGACATACTATTTCCAAGGCTGTAAATCTTTATGGAAACAGACTGCTTCATCTTTCTCCCATGGAGCAGCTGATGGGTTCACACTGTCAACCTATTGGTTAGCAGCCCAATTTTTTAATCACAACATCACCAGATCTCCTAAACTATGCATACAAAAAAAAAGAAGAAGAAAAAAAACCACAGCCAACAAGTCAATTCCAACTCACAGCAACCCTCATTGGGTTTCCAAGGCTGTAAATCTTTATGGAAGTAGATTTATTTGCTTCATCTTTCTCCTACACAGCAGCTGATGGGTTTGAACCACTGACCTTCTGATTAGCAGCCAAATGCCTCACCCACTACCCCACCAGAGCTCCTTAAACTATGCACAGAAGCTCTGAATTCTAGATGACCTGGCTCTCACCTGTGATGTGTCCTCACTTACAAAGTAAGAGTTGCCTAGAAAATGAAGTTTCCAGTTATGATACTTAATAAGTTTCTTAAGTTCCTGATGACTTAACAGAAGTTTTGAGAATAAATATTATTGTTCTAGGATGGTGTATATGTACAGCAGTTTCATTTGATATCTCTACATTGATAAACTACTCACTTCTGCTCTTCTGGTTTCTTATTTGTTTTATTACTCCCAACCATTGTGAAATATTCTTAAATATAATATTCTTAATGCACTTTTAAAACTTTTAAATTTTCCCTCAAAGAATGACATCATATATCCGAGCACACTTTATTTTGCTGGTTTTAACAAAGGGTGTTCCAGGATATGGCCAAGCTGTCAGTGTGCTCCTGAGTGTCATCAATCATGTAGCAGCTGGCAGTGCTTATTCAAGGCTGGTGAGCCAGGCATGAGGCTGGATGCCAGGACCAGGCAAGCAGAACACACCAGGGTGGCCCCAAAGAGGAGAGGATATCCAGAAAGGCGACCAAAATGCAGCAGTTGGAGGCATAAGCAGTTCCAATGATTAGTCTAGGCCTTTCCCTTCAGCTCATGAAAGTTCAAGAGCATCATTTGAAGGGGAAAACCAAGCCCCAAATTTGCATGTCTTGAAATTTGCCAAGAAAGGAAAGTGAAGGCCAACTGTCTGGATGGGAAAATTTCCACATGGGGAGAACAAGGTGATATAGCAGCAAGGGTTAAATATATTTAAAGTTGGAGAAAGTGACCCAAAATCCCCATTTCTCTTGGACCACAATGTAGAAAGCCCAACGAGGTAACAATGAGGGACATCCCACAAGAACATGAAAAATGTTTGTCCTCAAAGAGCTAAAGCACCTAAAAAAAAAAGTGCTAAACCTGCAAAAGGACATTTGTCTGGTTACTCCAAGAGATTGGTGAAATGTGTTTATAAACACCCAAACTCCCATCACTTTGGGAGGTGGACTTGGTCTGTGACTGGAACTCAGCAAGCAGGAACTTACTCAACTGTATTGTATCCTATCATAAGAAAGAAGTTTGAGCTTGAAAGGATGGCCAACCTCACACACAGAATAGGTAAACAAAGTTGAAGACTCAGAAGGAGTTAGTGTACATACAAGATCTGATAAAGGGAGTGGTAAAGGGGCCATGGACTCCAGCACTATCGTCTGTGGACATGGACACATAGGCCTCTGAAACATAATTGAATTACTTATCTGAACCAGACAATTCCCACTATTAAGGATTGAATTGTGCCCCCCAAAATATATGCTGAAATTTTAACCCCTGTATCTGTAAATATGACCTTGTTTGGAAATAGGAATTTGCTTTTGTTATATTAGGAGCTCTGGTAGCATAGTGCCTAAGGCATTTGACTGCTAACCAGAAAGCTGGTGGTTCAAACCCACCACCCACACCTCACTTTGAAGACTGGGCAATCTACTTCCATAGTAATACCACTTAGGAAACCCAAGGAAGGGTTGCTGTGAGTCAGAACCAACTCAACGGCAGTGAGTTTGCTGTTTTTGTTGTTGTCGTTATATTAATGAGGACATACTAGAGTAGTGTGGATCCTAAACCTAATCATTTCTGAGTTATAAAAAAGACCAGAATAGACACAGAGATACACACAGGGGAAGATAAATGTCAAGGAACTCCTGGGACTCCAAAAAAGGACCCTCTCCTAGAACTAATGTCCAGATTTGGACTTCTAGACTCCAAAACTATAAGAAAATACATTTATTTCCTTAAAGCCATTCATTTGTGGTATATTTGTTACAGGAGCACTAGATAACTATGATAGCCACCATGGAACCTTATGATTATAATTTACTCCCAATGAAGAGCTGCCAGGACAGAGATAAAATGCTTACTCTGACATGAATATCTCAGTAAAAGGGATGCTTACAGTCCTCATTGCAAAATAATACAGACACTTTGACTTATATATTGGTCTCTTGTCACCTTAGTTAAAGGAAGTCTGTCCCTGAGAGCTGGATTCACACTCACTCACTGTTATCGAGTCGATTTCGACTCATAGTGACCCCTCCTTGGGTTTCCAAGGCAGTATTTCTATGGAAGTAGATTGCCCAGTCTTCCTTCTAAGAAGTGGCTGATGGGTTTGAACTGCCAGCCTTTTGGTTAGCAGTCAAATATCTTAGGTACTATGCCACCAGAGCTCCCACTAACTGTGCTTAAAATTTTAAACATTTAAAACTTCTAAGTTGAGAACCTGACCTAGGGCAGTATAGCATCTTGTAAATGTCAACTTGGAGAAGTATGGGAACTGAGATACCACCTTCCTTAATAATATTCCCACATTGCCACATGCCTAAGGAGCTCTGGTGGCACAGTACTTATGGCATTTGCCTGAGAATCAAACCCACCAGGCACTCTGTAGAAGGAAGACAAGGCAAACTACTTCTGTAAAAATTTACCACCTCGGAAACTCAATGGGGGTCACTGTAAGTGGGAATCAACTCAATGGCAGTGAGTTTGGCTATATGCCATGTTTCAAATTTAAACAAGTAACAGTATTGGGTGTGCATATGCCAGTTCATTTCAAGTGCTGTACATTTTGTAAAACAGCTTCAGGCCTGTAAAAGTGTAGAAATTGTTTCTATAGGCCAGATCTGACGAGCTCTAGTAGCACAGAGGTTAAGGCTTCATCTGCTAACCAAAAGGTCAGTGGTTCAAACCTACCAGCCACTCCACAGGAAACAGATGAAGCAGTCTGCTTATGTAAAGATTTAAAGCCTTAGAAACCCTAGGAGGCAGTTCTACCCTGTCCTAGGGTTGTTATGAGTTGGAATCGACTTGATGGCAGTGGGTTTGTTTTTTTGGGGTTTGGGGCCAGATCTGTGCTACAGGAAAGAATTCAGTAGCACTGGGCATTAAATTGTGAACTGCTGCAATAGAGCTTAAAATGATGAGACACAAACAATTCTTGCAATTTTCTATATAACTCCAACTACATTTCCTTTTTTTTTACTATTTACTATTCTTAGTACAGAAGGAGTGGTGACTCAGTGGTAGAATTCTCACCTTTCGAGTGAGAGACTTGGGTTTGATTCCAAGCCAATATACCTTATGAGCAGCCACCACCTCTCTGTGATCAAGGCTTGTATGCTGCTATGATGTAGAAATGTTTCAATGGAACATCCAGACTAAGACAAACTAGGAAGAAATACCTCGTGATCTACTTCTGAAAATCAACCAATAAAAACCCTATGCATCACAACAGCATGGGACCCCCCATGAGCCGGGGATTGACTCGATGGCAGCTAACAACACAATTCTTAAAATATTTTTTTAAAAAGTACAAAAGAGTAGGTAAGAACTGGCTGAAGAATGCATATCTCAACTAGAAGATAAATCCCTGGACACTAGCCTGTATGAAGAAAAATCAGAACAAAAATTTAAGAGAAATGAAGAGAACTTAAGAATTTTACGTGATGACTTGAGAAGAAACAATATTAGACTCATTGGAATTCTAGAACAAGAAGAGACAAAAAAGACTACCAAGAAAATTGTGGAAGACCTGCTAACAGAAAATTTCCCCCATATCATGAAGGAAGAAAAGATATTTGTCCAAGAAGCTCATAGAAGCCTCCCTCTAATACTTCTGAGGGTTTTACAGGATAACAGTCTAAACACTTTGGCCATAAATAAATAACCCACAATATTTTCATTAGAACGATGACTTTCAAAGAGTTGAGAAACAAGAAACAGTATAACAGAAGAAACTAACAAATTTTACTATATAAAAATTTAAAATTTCTTGGAAGAAAACTCTCAAAATTAGAAGTAGAAGGCAAACAACAAATTAGAAAATGATTTGCAGAAAATTTGACAGTAAAAGAGGAAAAATATTTTATATAAAAGTATCCAATAGTCCTAGTAAATAAATAAAAATGAAAAGAGAAAAATTCTATTATAAACCTATTAAAAAGTAAGTAAAATTATCTAGCAAATTTAAGACATTGATATCCATTGCAAGGAACTCTGGTGGCATAGTGCCTAAGGCATTTGACTGCTAATCAGAAAGTTGATGGTTCAAACCCACCAGCCACTCTGCACAAGGAAGATAGGGCAATCTATTTCCATAAAGATTTACCACCTCAGAAACCCAGTGGGGGTTGCTATGAGTTGGAATCCACTCGATGACAGTGAATTTGGGTTTTTTTTTTTCATCCATCTGCTAGTGTCCACCACTTGTCTGTCAATTTGTCATTCTGTGGTACCTTGCATGTTGCTGAGAGGCTGCAGGCTATGCCACTGGTAATTCAAATACCAGCAGGGTCACCTATGGTGGACAAGTTTCAGCAGCGTTTCCAGACTAAGACAGACTCAGAAGAAGGAAGGGGCCATCCACTTCTCAATTGGCCAGTGAAAACCTCATGAATAACAATGAAACACTGTCTGATACATTACTGGAAAACTTTATGAATTGCCCTGAAACATTATCCAATATAGTGCTGGAAGATGAGCCCCTCAGGTTGGAAGGCACTCAAAATACAACTAGGGAAGAGCTGCCTCAGAATAGAGTAACCTTAATGATGTGGACGGAGTAAAACTTTTGGGACCTCCATTTGCTGAAGTGGCATGAAAAAGAGAAGAAATAGCTATGAACATCCATTTATAATCAGAACATGGAATGTACAAAGTATGAATCTAGGAAAATTGGAAGTTGTCAAAAATGAAATAGAATGAATAAAGATTGATATCCTAGGCATTAGTGAGCTGAAATGACTGGTTTTGGCCACTTTGAATCAGACAACCATAAGATCTACTATGCTGGGAATGACAAATTGAAGAGGAATGGTGTGGCATGCATCATAACAAAGAATGTTTCAAGATCTATCCTCAAATACGATGCTGTCAGTGATAGGATAATATGTATATGCCTGCAAGGAAGACAAGTTAATACTATTATTCAAATTTGTGCATCAACCACCAAAGCCAAAGATGAGGAAATTGTAGATTTTTACCAATTCTTACAGTCTGAAATTGACCAAACATGTGACCAACATGTGTTGATTATCACTGGTGATTGGAATGCAAAAGTTGGAAACAAAGAAGAATCACTGTTAGTCAGAAAATATGGCCTTGGTGATAGAAATAATGCTAGAGATGGCACGATAGAATTTTTCAAGACCAATGACTTATTCATTGCAAATACTTCTCAATAACATAAATGGCAGCTATACGCATGGACTTCACCAGATGGAGTATATAGGAATTAGATCGACTACATCTGTGGAAAGAGGCAATGGAGAAGCTCAATATCATCAGCCAAAACAAGGCCAGGAGTGGATTGTGGAACAGATCATCAACTGCTCATATGCAAGTTCACGTTGAAGCTGAAGAAAATTAAAACAAGTCCATGAGAGCCAAAATATGACCTTGATTATATCCTTCCTGAATTTAGAGACCATCTAAAGAACAGATTTGAAGCACTGAACACCAGTGACTGAAAAACAGAGGAACTGTGGGATGACATCAAGGACATCAAACATGAAGAAAGCAAAAGGTCATTAAAAAGACAGGAAAGGAAGAAAAGACCAAAATGGATGTCAGAGAGACTCTGAAACTTGCCCTTGAATGGAGAGTAGGTAAAGCAAATGGAAGAACAAGATAAAAGAGCTGAATAGAAGATTTCAAAGATCAAGTATTATAATGAAATGTGCAAAAACCTGTTAGAAAACCAAAAGGGACGAACATGCCCTGAATTTCTTCAAAATAACTGAGAAAAAAATTCAAGCCTCGAGTTGCGATATTGAAAGATTCTATGGACAAAATTTTTAATGATTCAGGAAACATCAAAAGAAGATGGAAGGAATACACAGAGTCACTATACCAAAAAGAATTGGTAGATATTCATCCATTTCAGAAGGTGGCATATGATCAAGAACCAATGGTACTGAAGGAAGAAGTCAAAGCTGCACTGAAGGAATTGGCAAAGAACAAGGCTCCAGGAATCAACAGACTACCCATTGAGATGTTTCAACAAATAGATACCATGCTGGAGGCACGCACTCGACTATGCCAAGAAATTTGGAAGACAGTTACCTGGCTAACTGGCTGGAAGAGGTTCATATTTGTACCCATTCCAAAGAAAGGTGATCCACACAATGTGGACATTATCAAACAATATCATTAACATCACATGCAAGTAAAATCTTGCTAAAGATAATTCAAAAACAGTTGCAACAGTACATTGATAGAGAACTTCCAGAAATGCAAGCTGGATTCAGAAGAGGACATGGAATGAGAGATATCATTGCTGATGTCAGATGGATCTTGGCTGGAAGCAAAGAATACCAGAAAGATGTTTACTTGAGTTTTATTGACTATGTACAAGCATTCGATTGTGTGGATCATAATGGATTATGGATAACATTGAAAAGAATGGGAATTCCAGAACACTTAATTGTGCTTATGAAGAACCTGCACATACACCAGGAGACTGTCATTTGAACAGAAATCAGGAGTGGCAAGGTCATATCCTTTCACTATACTTAATCAATCTGTATGCTGAATGAATAACCCAAGAAGCTGTACCATATGAAGAACAACATAGCATCAGGATTGGAGGAAGACTTGTTAACAACCTATGATATGCAGATGACACAACCTTACTTAGTGAAAGTGAAGATGACTTGAAGAATTTACAGATGAATATTAAAGGCTACACAGTCTTCAGTATGGATTACACCTCAACATAAAGAAAACAAAAATCTCACAATTGGGCCAATAAGCAGCATCATGATAAATGGAGAAAAGAGTGAAGCTGTTAAAGATTTCCTATTACTTGGTTCCACAATCAACACTAATGGAAGCAGCAGTCAAGAAATCAGACAACATATTGCCCTGAGCAAATCTCCTGCAAAAGACCTCTTTCAAGACCTCAAGAGCAAAGATGTATCTTTGAAGACTAAGGTGAGCCTAACCCAAGCCAAGGTATTTTCAATCACTTCATATGCATATGCTAACAATGAATAAAGAAGACCAAAGAAAAGTTGATGCTTTTGAGTTGTGGTGCTGGCAAAGAATACTGAATGTACCATGGACTGCAAAAAGGACTAAGAAATCTGTCCTAAAAGAAGTGCATCCGGAAAGCTTCTTAGAAGCGAGAATGGCCAGACTTCATCTGACCTATTTTGATCATGTTGTCAGAAGGGACCATTCCCTGGAGAAGGATATCATGCATGGTAAATAGAGGGTCAATGAAAAATGTGAAGGCCCTCAACGAGAAGGATTGACACAGTAGCTGCAACAATGCGCTCATGTATAGCAAGGACTGTGAGGCTGGTACAGGACCAGGCAGTGTTTCCTTCTGTTGTACATAGGGTCGCTATGAGTCAGAGCCAACTTAATGACACCTAACAACAACAACAACAACACATTGCTAGTGTAGTTGGCTAAAGGCTTCTCATATACTGTTGTTAAAACTTACACAATTCTTCTTGATTTCACTATGCACAAGAGTAATGAAATTATTTATAGTCTTTTATACCCAGTCTGACTTTAATACATTTATCCTAAGGAAAGCAAATGCTGTACATATTAACATAATCATTTTATGTTATGTATAATAGAAAAAACTGAGAACAAATTTCAAGCAATTGAGAAACAATCAAGTTAATTATGTTGTACAACTCAGTAGAATGCTACGTCCCCCTTTGAAATTCTAAAGTTTAGACCTATGTAACATTTTAGGGAAATATTTAGAGTATGTTAAATGAAAAAGCTCACTCATTACTAAGATGGTAAGTCTTTTATGACTATACCTATGAAAATATGTGAGCATGTAAACAAAGTCTGGGAGCAAACAGGAAGCAAGAAAGCTCTTATAATGTATTTGAATCCCACTTTTACCACTTCCTGACTTCAAGACACTGGGCACGTTATTTAACTTCTCTGTGCCTCAGTATTCCTATCTGGAAAATGAGAAGAATAATAATGCTTACCTCATAAAGTTAGTATAGAGATTAAATGAGTTAATGTATATAAAATGCCTGAAAAAGTAGCACATAAGTGCTATACAAACATTTATTATTGTTGGCCACTAGGTCGTTCTCCCATAATAGGCATTTGACTGCTAACCAGAAGCCTGACAGTTAAAACCCACCAGCCACTCCTCAGAAGCATAGTGATACCACCTTGGAAACCCAAGGAGGGGCTGCATGGAATTTATAATAAACAAATCCCCTGTCTAATGATTATACATTGCAATGGGATCACTATGCTTCAAAAATCAACTCCATGGCACCTTACAGCAATGGACAGAATCATGTCCCTAAAACATATATGTTGGAATTCTAACCCTTATACTTAGGGATGTAATCTCATTTGGGAATAAGGTTTTCTCTGTGTGATAGTTGGAGCTGTGTGTCTACTTGGCTGGACCACACTTCTGTGTGGTTTAAGCAGTTGTGATGTGGGTTTTCCCATGATGGGATCAAATGTATATGTTTTGAGCAGCAAATCTGTTGGAAGGTAGTTTTCCAGGGATGTGGCCTGTTTTCAATATATTTATGGATATCCTGGGAAAAGAGACATTCTTCTGTGGATCGGGATCCTGTTGTGTTGCCTACAACTCTCCTTGAGCAAACAATCCACCATTCGGAGATCTTGAATTCATCATTCGTTGGAGTCAACAGCCAGTATACTACCTGCCAACCTTGAGCTCATCAGCCCCTGCAGCTGTATGAGTCAGGAAGAGCCTCCAGCTTGATGTTTGTTCCAAGAACTTGGGACTTGCCAGCTTCTGTAAGTGTGTGAGCCATTTTCCTAAGATAAGTTTTGCTTTCTCTATATGTATATATAAGGAGCTCTGGTAGCATAGTGCCTAAGGCAATTGACTGCTAACCAAAAGGCTGGTGGTTCAAACCCACCAGCCACTCCTCGGAAGGAAGGTTGGGCAATCCTACTTCTGTAGTGATACTGCCTCGGTAACCCAAGGAGGGTTCACTATGAGTTGGGGCCGACTCAACAGCACATAACAACAACAATAACACAACATATGTATATATAAGCTATCTTGGTTTTGCTTCTCTAGAAAACTCAGCCTAACAGATTTGGTACCAGGAGTGGTCCTAGAGAGACAGAATTATAAGGATGGGCTTCCTAAATTTGTTCTCGCTGATTCTCTTTTGGTTCTTCAATTTGATTACATAAAGGCACTGGTGACCCTGCCTCCATTAGTAAAGCGAGCCCTGCTAATCCATGGCGTGTTGTTGTTGTTCTCGTTAGGTGCAGTTGAGTCATTTCCAACTCATAGCGACCCTATGCACAGCAGAACGAAACACAGCCCGATCCCACGCCAGCTCCATGATCCTTGCTATACTTGAGCCCATCGTCAAAGCCACCGTGTCAATCCATCTCACTGAAGGCTTTCGCCTCTTTCATCGACCCTCCACCTTACCAAACATGACATCCTTCTCCAGGGAAAGGTCCTTTTTGACAATATGACCAAAGTAGGTGAGATAAAGTCTGGCCATTCTCGCTTCCAAGGAATATTTCGGCTGCTCTTCCTCCAGGAAAGATCTGTTAATTCTTTTAGCAGTCCATGGTACATTCAGTATTCTTCACCAGCATCACAACTCAAAAGCATCAACTCTTCTTCGGTCTTCCTTATTCATTGTCCAGCTCTCATGTGCATATGAGAAGATTGAAAATATCATGGCTTGTGTCAGGTGCACCTTAGTCCTCAAGGAGACATCCTTGCTCCTCAGCACTTGAAAGAGTTCCTTTGCAAAAGACTTGCCCAGTGCTATACGTCATCTAATGTCCTGACTGTTGCTTCCATTGGCATAGGTTGTAGAACCATGCAATGTGAATTCTTTGACAATCTCAATCTTTTCTCCATTTTTCGTGATGCTGCTTATTGGTCCAGTTGTGAGGATTTTTGTTTTCTTTATATTGAGATGTAATCCATACTGCAAATTGTATTCTTCAATCTTCATCAGTAAGAGCCTCAAGTCATCCTTACTTTCAGCAAGCAAAGTTCTGTTGTCAGCGTATCGCAGATTGTTAATGATTCTTCCTCCAATCCTGATGCCACATTTTTCTTCATATAGTCCAGATTCTCAGATTATTTGCTCAGCATATAGATTGAATAAGTATGGGGAAAGGATACAACCCTGATGCACTCATTTCTTGATTTTAAACCATTCAGTGTGCCCTCATTCTGTTCGAACAACAGCTTCCTGGTCACGGTACAGGTTCCTCATGAGTACAATCAAGTGTTTGGGAATTCCCATTCTTCTCAATGTTATCCACAATTTGTCATGACCCACACAATCAAATACCTTTGCATAGTCAATAAAACACAAGTAAACATCTTTCTGGTATTCTTTGCCTTGAGCCAAGATCCATCTGACAGCAGCTATGATATCCCCTGTTCC
>NW_006921647.1:4948536-4962123 GCF_000298275.1 Orycteropus afer afer | reverse complement strand
GTTTGCTCAAATATCTTGATGGGTATTCCGTCAATTCCTGGAGCCTTGTTCTTCACCAATTCCTTTATTGCAGCCTCGACTTCCTCCTTCAATACCATTGGTTCTAGATCATATGCCACCTCCTGAAATGGATGAAGATTGACCAGTTCTTTTTGGTACAGTGACTCTGTGTATTCTTTCCATCTTCTTTTGATATTTCCTGCATCATTCACTATTTAGCCCATAGAATCTTTCAATATTGCAACTCAAGACTTAAATTTTTTTCCTCAGTTCTTTCAACTTGAGAAATGCCAAGTGTGTTCTTCCCTTTTGGTTTTCCAACCCCAAGTCTTTGCACATTTCATTATAGTAATTGGCTTTGTCTTCTCGAGCTGCTCTTTGAAATCCTTGGTTCAGCTCTTTTATCTTATCATATTTTCCATTTGCTTTAGCTACTTTCTGCTCAAGGGCAAGTTTAAGAGTATCTTCTGTCATCCATTTTGGTCTTCTCTTCTTTTCTCATCTTTTTAGTGACCTCTTGCTTTCTTCATGGTGTGAGTTGGCAACGTTAATATACAAAACAGCTCCACCAATAGATCAAGCACTTTTGAGAAGTAATGCTCTGGGTTATCACATATTTGATACTTTTCTGCAATTTTGTCAGCATGAGGAGTATAAGGAAGAGGCTTGGTTCATCCTACTTATGCTAGACAAAGCGGTGAAAGAGCAAGATGAGTTCAGGGCTGCTGAGTCACAGCTTAAGTGCTGCATAGAAGACCTCAATGTCTCCAGTGTGCACTGAAAGAAAGCTTTATTTCTTCTAGTAACAGAACTGATACTGATGAAAAACAAACCCAGAGTCTTATTGTAAAGGTGGCTGAATTACAACACCAATTAAATAGCCAACCCAGAATGGTGTCTGAAGTTAAAGGGAGGGCATTGATTGGGAAAAAAATGGGATCCTGAAACCTGGAATGGGAACGTATAGTCAGATAGTCAGGAAGATCAGGATATGGAACCTACAGATTTTGTTGAATCCCTCCCATCCGAGGGGATTACTGTAAAACTATTATCCTTTCCACATGAATTTGATGGGATTAACCCAACTGTTCCTGCCGGGTCATTGCCTGAGGCAGAGGCTATGGAAGACATTGCTGAATGTTCTCAGGAACTTCCCTAACCACCCATTGTTGCTGCTAGGCCTATAACTAAACTTAAGTCCAAGTAAGCCCCAAAAGGTGAATTACTAAGTGTGACTGAGGAGGTGGTATGCTACACCCAAAAAGACCTACTTGATTTTGCTAACATGTACAGACAGAAACCTGGAGAATATGTATGGGAATAGCTACTGAGGGTGTTGGATAATGGTGCAAGGAATGTAAGATTGGATCAGTATCAGTTCATTGCTTTAGACCCACTAAGTACAGATTCTTCGTTCAATGTTTCAGCTCGAGAGGTTAGGAAAGGATCTAATAGTTTATTTGGCTGGCTTAATGAAGCATGGATTATGTGGTGGCCTAACTTAAGTCAAGTTGAAGTACCAGACCTGCCTTGGTAAAATGTAGAAGAAGGTATGCAGAGGCTTAGGGAAACTGGCCTGTTAGAATAGATTTAACAGATTAGACCCCTAGAACCAGAAATGGACACATCTTTCACCAGTATGGTGAGGAATAAATTTGTGAAGGGAGCCCCAGCATCCTTGAAGACTGCTGCGATTGCTATTTTATGTAAGCCAGATTTGACAGTGGGAACTGCCCTAATGGAACTAAGACACTTAACTACGATGGGGCTGATTGGACCCCATGGTAGTAGGGGCCAAGTGGCAGCAGTTAATCGACAAAGGCAAGGTGGGTGTGGTTACCATAATGAACTGCAGAGTCAGAACAGTAATCAGAATAGTCTGACTCGTGTGGAATTATGGCATTGGCAACTTGCTCATGGTGTTCCCAGTAGTGAAATACATGGCAAACCTACTAAATATTTACTTGATCTCTATAAACAGAAGAATTCTAGGTCACATGAACAGCAGCCTAGATTGAATCACCAGAATGCAGAGTCAAGGCCTCTCAATCAATTCTCAGACTTGAGTCAGTTTACAGATCCACAACCCCTTGAATGAAGGGGAGGCTAGGTCCTCTTGAGGAAGGACCCCATCACATTGCCAAAAATTTATAATGTCAGTCTTTCTCCCAGGCTTCCCCAAAGGGATCTGAGGCCTTTTACAAGAGTAACTGTTCATTGGAGAAAAGGAAATAATCAGACTTTTCAGGGATTACTGGACACTGGCTCTGAATTGACACTAATTCCAGGAGACTCAAAGCACTACTGTGGTCCACCAGTCAGAGTGAGGGCATATGGAGGTCAAGTAATTGATGGAGTCTTAGCTAAGGTGCATCTCACAGTGGGTCCAGTGGGTCCCTGAATCCATCCTTTAGTGATTTCCCCAGTTCTAGAATGCATAATTGGAATAGATACACTAAGCAATTGGCAGAATTTCCACATTGGGTCCCTGACATGTGGAATAAGGGCTATTATGTTAGGAAAAGCCAAGTGGAAGCCATTAGAACTGCCTCTACCTAGAAAAATAGTAAACCAAAAGCAATACTGCATCCCTGGAGGGGTTGCAGAGATACTGCCACCCTCAGCGACTTGAAGGATGCAGGGGTGGTGATTTCCACCACATCCCTATTTAATTCGCCTATTTTGCCTGTACAAAAAACAGATGGATCAGGAGAATGACAGTAGATTATTGTAAACTTAATCAGGTGGTGACTCCAATTGCAGCTACTGTTCCTGATGTGGTTTAATTGCTTGAGCAAATTAGTACATCTCCTGGTACTTGGTATGCAGCTATTGATCTGGTCAATGCCTTTTTCTCAATACCAATTCCAAAGGACCATCAGAAGCAGTTTGCCTTCAGCTGGCAAGGCCAAAAATAAACTTTCACAGTGCTTCCTCAACTCCCCAGCACTATGTCATAATTTAGTCTGTAGGGATCTTGATCACCTTTCCCTTCCACAAGACATCACACTAGTCCATTATATCAATTATATTATGCTGATTGGACCTAGTAAGGAAGAAGTATCAATGACTCTAGACTTATTGGTGAGACATCTGCATGTTAGAGGTTGGAAAATTAACCCAACAGAAATTCAGGCACCTTCCACCTCAGTGAAATTTCAAGGGGTCCAATGGTGTGGTGCATGAGATATTCTTACTAAAGTGAAGGGTAAGTTATTGTATCTGGCTTCCCCCACAACTAAAAAGGAGGCACAACATCTGATGGGCCTCTTTGGACTTTGGAGGCAACATATCCTTCATTTGGATGTGTTGCTGTGGCCTATTTATCAAGTGACATGGAAAGCTGCAAGTTTTGAGTGGGGCCCAGAGCAACAGAAGGCTCTGAAACAGGTTCAGGCTGCCATGCAGGCTGCTCTGCCACTTGGACCATATGATCCAGCTGATCCAATGGTGCTTGAAGTGTCTGTAGTAGACAGAGACTCTGTTTGGAGTCTTTGTCGTTGTTGTTGTTGCTGTAGTTGTTGTCTGCCATCAAGTCGGACCTGACTCTTAGCGACCCAGCCTTGGGTTTACAAAGCAGTATCACCACGGAAGTAGACTGCCCAACCTTCCTTCTGAGGAGTGGCTGGTGAGTTTGAGCTGCCAGCCTTCGGGTTAGCTGTCAAGTGTCTTAGGCATTACGCTACCAGAGCTCCCTTGGAGTCTTTGGCAAGTCCCTCTTGGTGAATTGCAACACAGATCCTTGGGAATTTAGAGCAGGGCCCTGCCATCTTCTGCAGATAACTACTCTCCTTTTCAGAAACAGCTTTTGGCTTGTTACTGGGTTTTAGTAGAGACTGAACACCTAACCATGGGCCACCAAATCACCCCATGAGGCCTGAGCTGCCCATGATGAACTAGGTGTTGTCTGACTCACAGAATTATAAAGTTGGACATGCACAGCAGCACTCCATCATTAATGGAAGTGATATATCACAGATCAGACTGGAGCAGGACCTGAAGGCACAAGTAAGTTGCATGAAGAAGTGGCCCAAATGCCTATGGTCTCCACTCCAGTCACATTACCTTCCCTCTCCCAGTCTGCACCTATGGCCTTATAGGAAGTTCCTTATGATCAGTTGACCAAGGAAGAGAAAACTTGTGCCTGGTTTACAGATAGTTCTGCACAATATGCAGGCACCACTTGAAAGCACAGCAGCACTGCAGCCCCTTTCTGGGACTTCCCTGAAGGACAGTGGTGAAGGGAAATCCTCTCAATGGGCAGAACTTCGAGCCATGCATATGGTTGTTCACTTTGCATGGAACAAGAAATGGCCAATTGTGAGATTGTATACAGATTCATGAGGTGTGGCTAATGGCTTGGCCGGATGGTCTGGGACTTGGAAGGAGGATGATAGGAAAATTGGTGACAAGGATGTATGGGGAAGAGGTATGTGGATAGATCTCTCTGAATGGGCCAAAGGAGTAAAGGTATTTGTGTCTTATATGAATGGCCACCAAAAAGTGATTTCAACAGAGGAGGACTTTAACAATCAGGTGGATAGGATGACACGTTCAGTGGAAACCAGCCATCCTTTTCCCCCAGCTACTCCTGTCATTGCTCAATGAGCTCATGAACAAAGTGGCCATGGTGGCAGGGATGGAGGTTGTGCATGAGCTCAGCAACATGGACTCCCACTTACCAAGGCTGATTTGGCTAACGCCACTGCTGAGTGAGTGCCCAATCAACCAGCAGCAGAGACCAACACTGAGTCCACGATATGGAACCATTCCTTGGGGTGATCAACCAGCAATGTGGTGGCAGGTTGATTACATTGGACAACTTCCATCATGGAAGGACAGTGTTTTGTTCTTACTGGAATAGATACTTATTCTGGATATGGATTCGCCTTCCCTGCATGCAATGCTTCTGCCAAAACTGTCATCTGTGGACTTACAGAATGCCTTATCCACTGTCATGGTATCCCACACAGCATTGCTTCAGATCAAGGGACTCACTTCACAGCAAATGAAGTGCAGCAATGGGCCTATGCTCATGGAATTCACTGGTCTTACCATGTTCCCCATCATCCTGAAGCAGCTGGCTTGATGGAATGATGGAATGGCTTCCTGAAAACACAATTATGGTGCCAGCTAGATGGCAATACTTTGAAGGGCTGGGGCAATGTTCCCCAAGAGGCTATATATGCTCTAAACCAGTGCCCAATATATGGTGCTGTTTCTCTAATAGCCAGAATTCATGGGTCCAGGAACCAAGGGGGGGAAACGGGAGTGGTACCGCTATTACCCCTAGTGACCCACTCAAAAAGTTTTTGCTTCTGGTCCCTGCTACCCTATCCTCTGTGGGTCTGGAGACCTTAGTCCCAAAAAGAGGAACATTCCCACCTGGAAACACAATACTGATTGCATTGAACTAGAAGTTAAGAATGCCACCAGCCATTTTGGCTTCCTCATGCCTCTGGATCAACTGGCAAAGAAAGGCATTACTGTACTATCTGATGTGATAGATCCCGATTATCAAGGGGAAATTGGATTGACATTGGTACTGCCTTGGAAAACCAAGGAGGGGTTGCTATGAGTTGAGTCCAACTCGACGGCACATAACAACAACAACAACAATGGAGGTAAAGAAGAATATGTCTGGAATACAGAAGATTCTTTAGGATGTTGTTTAGTACTACCATGTCCTGTGATTAAAGTCAATGGAAAACTACAGCAATCGAATTCTGATATGACTACTAATGGCCCAGACCCTTCAGGAATGAAGGTTTGGGTCACCCCACCAGCAAAGAACCATGTCCAGCTGAGGTGCTTGCTGAGGACAAGGGAAATACAGAATGGGTGGTGGAAGAAGGTAGTTCTGAATATCAGCTATGACCACGTGACCAGTTGCAGAAATGAGGACTGTGATTGTTATATTTCTTCATTGTATATGTGCATCAAATATTTTTGTTTCCTTCTGATATAAATAAGGTTAATGCATTTCAGTTGTACGCATGTCAGCATATCATGTTAGGCACAAATATGACTTATAATTATCTTTATTTAGAGATTTAGAGATTATGGTTAAGAAGACATATACAACTACCAAGTTGGCAAGGGGTGGACTGTGATAGTTGGAGCTGTGTGTCAACTTGGCTGGACCACACTTCTGTGTGGTTTATGCAGTTGTGATGTGGGTTATTCCCATGATGGAATCAGATGTATATGTTTTGAGCAGTAAATCTGTTGGAAGGTAGTTTCCCCAAGGATGTGGCCTGTTTTCAATATATTTATGGATATCCTGGGAAAAGAGACACTCTTCTGTGGATCGCTATCCTGTTGTGCTGCCTACAACTCTCCACAAGAGAACAATTCACCATTCAGCCTGGAGATCTTGAATTCATCATTCGTTGGAGTCAACAGCCAGTATACTGCCTGCCAACCTTGAGCTCATCAGCCCCTGCAGCTGTATGAGTCAGGAAAAGCCTCCAGCTTGACGTTTGATCCAAAAACTTGAATCTTGCCAGCTTCTATAAGTGTGTGAGCCATTTTCCTAAGATAAATTTCTCTTTCTCTATATGAGTGGTGGTCACGTTTTTGTATCAACTTGGCTAGGCCTGGTGGAGTGGCTGGGCAGCTGGATGTAGTATCCCCCATGATGAGACTGGTAATCAACTCTATGGTGGAATATACTGTGAGCAGCTGAGTAGCCACCTTTGAGTATTTGGTCTACTTCCCGTATATAAGCAGCAGCTTTGGAAATAGTCTCTAGCTTATGGCAAGCTTGGACCCTGCATGTAGCCATGCCATTGTTCAGCAGACTGGCATGCTCTGCCAACCTTCAGACTTACAATGGATTTAAATTAATTGCCTGCCATGTGGTTTGGTAACATCAGGACTATATCTTTTTACTTGTGAACGATGGGCTTCTCAGCCTCAGCAGCCAGCAGCCATCTGAGTGAAGAAAAGCCTCTAGCTCCAGTGGGCCAGGAGCTGGACCCCAAGGTTGAAGAGCTTTCACCCAGCCCCTAGAGCCTGGCACTTTGAACTTGAACTTAAAGCCTCCAAACTGTAAGATAATAAACTCCTATTTGTTAAGGCCATCCCATTTATGGTATATATGCTTGTCAGAGTGTCACTAGGTAACCAGAACAGAATTTGGTACCGAGAGAGTGGGGTGCTGCTCTGACAGATACCTAAAAGGTAGAAACAGGAATGGAGTGTGTCCTTGACCAAAGACCCTGGCAGAGGGACCCCAGCATATGGCATGACAGACGGCAGGAGCAGAATAAGAGACCGGCATGAGAGATGGCAGTAGCAGAGCTGAGAGAACTGGCATGAGACAGTGACAGTCTTACCAGCCTACGGAGAAGAAAGCTTGATGCCTTTGGTTAGGTAGCTTACTGGCAGAGTGGGTTGCCTTTGGGCATTAATTGGTAGAAAAGACCAGCTTGAAATGGAGTAGTGGGTTGGCCGGCCCACAGAGCAAGAAATCCGAGTGTTTTGGGGCAGGGTATTCCAGCAGAATGGCAGCATTAATTGGCAGAAGCAGAGAGACCAAGGAAACAGAAGCAGAGCTGTCTCAGCCTGAAAGGGTAAGACCATGGCCTTTGAGGGTAGAACCATCACAGGCCCTAGGTTTCAGAGCCAGGCATCATCAACTTGGTTCTGGAGTGTGGGGCTGCTTATTCATATGAGCCAGTGGGATGGAACCATAGCCACTGCCCAATAATGAGGGGACGGGGCTGCCATGTTGCTAAATGGGCAAGGAGGCCACATATTCTGACCTCCTAGAATCCCACAAGAGGAAGGCAGAATCACCATCAATAGCCCAAGGCCTATTCCTGCCAGGCCAGACATGCTGCCTCGCTCCAGCCCTGTTTCCAACCGTTCCTCCCAAAGCACCCACCACCTCTCTCCTGGGTTCGATAATTCGCTGCAGTGGCCACACAGAACTCACAGATTATGGGGTTTATTAGGGAAGCACCAGGCTATAATTCAAGTTCAGGAAAAATGCTCAGTCTCTCTCCCAGCCCACCATCTCTCAGCCAAGTCTCTCACAGTCTCTCCCCCCACAGTGCAGTCCCTCGGTGTCTTACTCAGTAATGCGTGTCTCTTGCAACTCTTTCCCAGCAGCACGTGTCTCTTTCAGTAGCGTGTGTCTCTTTCAGCAGCATGTCTTCCTCAACCAGCAGTCAGGGAGATTTCTGCTTCTAGGAGGCCTCCTTTTGAGCCCAGCAGAGTGGTCGAACCAGCCAGTCACAGCATCAGAACTCTAAGCACCTGAGAGAGAGTGGGAACCTCCCAGAACATTGTTTTGTGCCACTCCCAACAGAAACGCTCCAGGTGGACAACTTCAGCAACCAGGAGCTCCTCGGTTGCTCATAGCAAATCCCACCTTGCAGTTTACAAAGACTTATGGGTAGAAAAGCCACACTAAGTAATTTACTACACCACACATGCCCAAGAGGAAAAAGAACGGGGCCCACCAGGCTAATGGGGTGAGGTCGCCACTTAGGAGAACTAGGGAACTGGAGGCACCCAGTGAGAGAGACCTGTATAGATAACACCCATTGAAGATCTGTACAGGTGCCAAGTTGACAAGGGGTAGAATTATGGTGGTTATGTTTGTGTGTCAACTTGGCTAGCCCTGGTTGAGTGGCTGGGCAGCTGGTGGTAGTAACTCCCCATGATGAGACTGGCAATCAACTCCATGGTGGGATCTACCACAAGCAGCTGAGTAGCTTCCTTTAGGATGTGTCTCTAGCTTACGGCACACTTGGACCCTGCATGTAGCCATGTCATTGTTCAGTAGTCTGGCATGCTCTGCCAAGCTTGGGACTTACAATGGACTTAAATTAATGGCCTGCTGTGTGGTTTGGTAACATCAAGACTGTGTCTTTTTACTTGTCAATGTTGGGTTTGTCAGCCTCAGTAGCAAGCAGCTGTCTGAGTGAAGAAAAGCCTCTAGCTCCAGTGGGCCGGGAGCAGGAGGCAGAGTTTGACCCCAAAGTCAAGGGGCTTTCACCCAGCCCCTAGAGCCTGGCACTTTGAACTTGGACTTAAAGCCTCCAAACTGTAAGATAATAAACTCCTGTTTGTTAAGACCATCCCATTTATGGTATATATTCTTGTCAGAGTGGCACTAGGTAACCAGAACAATATGTATATATAAGCTTTACTGGTTTTGCTTCCAGCCTAACACACTCTGTTATGTTAAAGAGGACATATTAGTGTAGGGTGTGTCTTAAACATAATGATTTCTGAGATATAAAAGAAGAGTAGACTAAACACAGAAATAAGCAAGCAAGCAAAATGGAGGAAAGATAAGATGCCACGTGGAAATGTCCAAGGAATGCCAAAAAGAGTGCTGGAGAAGCTGAGAAAAGGATTTTTTTTTTTTTTTACCAAGAGCAGATGGTGAGAATCTAGACCCGGTGCCCTGAATTCAGATTTCTATCCTTCAAAAGTGTGAGAAAATAAGTTCTTGTTCATTAAAGCTCCCACTTGTGCTCTTTCCTTTGCAGCCCCACTAGCTAATATATATGTTGCCGCTAAAACACATTTCTTTTCTACTATCATACTGTCCTTAAGAACATTTCCATTCAATGGATATGGATTATACACCCACTGTGTGCCAACAATCTCATGGTCCTGCTCTCATAGAGCTTAAAATCAGGGAAAGGAGAAGGAATTACATGGACATAATAGTCCTGATGTCCTCAGTTTTGCTTCTCACTCCACATCACAAAATCCATACCATCATTTTATCTTTTTTTTTTTTTACTGCTTAATGAACTCTGAATATTTGCTTTACGTAATTCTAAGCTAGAATGTGCCTCTGTTCTTAATAGGCCTCTTTTCTTATTTGATTTACACAAGTGTATAATTTTTAATATCCTGTCAATATTTAGCAATTACAATTCCACCATGTGTCATGTAGATGTTAACACATATGTAGTGTTTTTTGAAATGTTTAAATACCAGGGTTTTTAGTATCTGGACCTTTAAAAAAACCTTACTACACAAAATCTTTATTCTTTAAAGATATAGTATAAATGATACCAAGAGGTCAAGATTATTTCCATATGCAATTTATTAATTCCTTCAGGAACATTACAAAATATTCATCATATTTCACATTTTATCTCTCATAATATAGTTCTTTTTTTCCAATTAAAAGAGATTTTATTGAGGCAAGACAGTTTGCAAATTGGGAATCACAAGGTCGGGAAGATTCTGAACTAAGTGATCCCAGGATGAGACAGTTCAGAGTTTAGATAATAAAATACAAGGAAATTCATTAAAAATTCAGTGGATGGTTAACATTTAGGTAATGGTTACAAAATCAAGTGATGGTACATCTGATTTGTAGAAGATTTATACATTTCTAAAGTTGTTTTTTTTTTTTTTTTCATTACAAATCAGTCATTAAGTTGAGTACATCTGGCCTTGAAATAATCATGAGACATTCCCAGGAAGACTACAGGGAGGTCATGAGTAATTCTAAAATTTGTTTTGACTAAGAATCTATTCCAAGAATTGCTTTGGACATGGCTTCGTAAGCAGCAAACAGAACTTTTAAGTAAGCAACTGAGAATTGTTGTCTGAAATTGTTTACCAAGTAATTTTCTCAAGGTACAGTGGAGAGTATCATGAATGACAAACTACATAAATGAAGCATAGGTTACTTGCGATTCCAAATGGAATTTTAGTCTCAGACCTTAGCATAGCCACCATTTCATGTAGGGAGTCCTAAGTTAATTTGGGGTGCTTTTACTCAGAAGGATATAAAATGTATTTAGGTTGTCACTGGGTCATAAGAAAATGTCAAACATGGCAATCATCTCTCATTTGAAAATAAGATCAGCTCAGAAGAATATTTATAAAATATTCATGAAGTGTCTTCCTTGAAAGCCAGGAAAGTAAAAATGACAATTAATTCTGGTTTTGGAATAAAGATTATAAAGTTAAAATTATGTGACTTTTAATAAACCTACTTTTAAAGTTAAAAAAAAAAATAAAGATACAGTGTATTCCCACCTCTATTTTCATGTTTAATCATTCAGCAAATGTTTATTGAGTATGTATTATGTATACACTCAATAAATCTCAAACTTCATAAAGTCAATAAGGCTTACCATAAGCATTTAATATTGTGATCTCATTATTTAATACAGCAGCTTCCTCTGACCCTGGCACCATTGACACTAATATTGCTTTACTTGTCCCATTTCCCATACCACTTTTTACCTTGAAACACATCATTCAATTTACTTATTTATTGTCTTTTTTATTGATTGCCTCTTTCCAACGTCCCACCACCACCACCCCACCCCACCCCCCTGCCACACACACACACCCCTAAGAAGTAAGCTCGCTAGGGTCAGGAATTTTTGTTTTGTTTATGGACCCCAAATACTACTATATGTTACTGTGTGTTAAACATTAGTTGAACAAATGAATGAAGAAAGAAAGGAAGAAGCAAGAAGAAACTGCTAATAGTAATTCCATCTGGGAAGGTGAACTGGGTGAATGGGTACAGAGATGGCAGGAGGTTAGTTTTATTCACTTTTGTCCCTTTTTTTTTTTTTGTAATTCATATTAAATATACAAAGGAATTAATAAAGAAGTAAAACAAATAAAATAGTAATTAATTAAATGCAGTCCTAAACTGATGATACTCTTTTGGCATCCTAGTACAAAGAAATACAAAGCTACTTTAATGGATTCCTCAATTCAAGTGTCACGGGATTTCCATGTGTTCAGGCCTACTAAAGATGAGTTCATAACGGAAAATTACAGAACATAAGAGCAAAAGCCCAGTATGAGTGCTGAGACAACAGACACAGCAAACATTAAATCTAGACAGCCTTCATGAACTTCAGATAATAAAAACCAGGTAAAAATCATTAACTGTACATAATATAGCTAGAGCTGAGATAGATGTTAAAGAAAGAATTAAAAACATAAAAAGAAAATAAGATTCTCCGAAAATTATTTTAAAAATTTGAATCTTCTAGAAATGGGAGCTACTATTGTTGAAATTTTAAAACACTCAACAGATGTATTAGATACCAGATTAGATACAGATTAAGAGAGAATTACACTATTATCTGGAAATGTGTAGCACTGATGTTTGCACAGCACAACAAACTTGTCATTGAAAATTGTACATATGAAACATGTTGAAGCAGAAAATGTTTTGGTTTATGTATTTTTACCACAAAAGAGAGCGCGAGAGAGAATTGATTCTCTGGAAAATATCTGAGGAAATAATTCACATACAGGAGAGTTATTGTTGCTGTTGAGTCACCTCTGACTCACAAGGATTCCACGTACAATACAGAACAAAACATTGTATGGCTTTTCACCATCTTCATGATATTCGTATGATTTTGAGTTTTGTTCCACATTTTTCCCCCACTCTATGCAGGATTTCCAAATTTGATTCATTTCTGAGAGGTTGGCAGTGATATAACTTTGCAGAATTGTTTTAAGGCAAACATGGACATATCATTTCATTTGTCAATACTTAAGTATGCAACAACAATAATATAAACACATCAGGAATTTTTAAAACATAAGCCAAAACATCATTATGTCACATAGCTAAATTACCAAAAGTGCTTTAATATCATTTAATACCCAATTTGTGTTTAAATATCTCCAACATTTTTTTTATCCTTGATTTGTTCAAATCATAATCCAAAAAAAGATCTACACACTGCATTTGATTGATGTGTTCCATATCTCTTTATACCCCAAACAGTTTCTCCATTCTTTTTGTTGGTAATAATTTTTTATTTTGGTGATAATACACACAGCCCAAAATACACAATTTCAACATGTACAAATCAGTGACATTGATTATATTCTTCAAGTTGTGTTACCATTCCCACTACTGTTTTTCAAATTGTTCTACTGCCTTTATCACCATTACTCTCTGCCCCCTAAAATGCTCATCTAAACTTTCAAGTTGACATTGTCACTTTGATCTCACATAGAAAATTCTTTAAAAGAGCAAAATGCTCAAGGCAGACATACTTTACTAATTAAGGTAAAGAATCTTTTTGGTGCAAAGAAAACTTTAGAGGATAGTTTTGATTTAATATCTAAAGTTTAAAGATTATCTCAGGGCAATAGTTTTGGGAGTTCATCAAGCCTCAATGATACCATAAAGTCTGGATTCCATGTAGAATTTTAAATTCTGTTCCATATTCTCTCCCTTTTGATTAGTATTCTCCTGTGGAATCTTTGATCAAAATGTTCAGTAATGGTAGTTAGGCCCCATCCAGTTCTTTTAGTCTCATGGGAAAGAAAATAGTTGTTCATAGAGGCAACCAGACACACAATCAATTTCCTCCTCAATTCCTGACTGGAAACCAATTGTTATACCTTGGACGTTCACTCCGAAGATTTTAAGACACTAAGCACTATACAGTTGACAAGGAGATAGACAAGAAATATTGAGAAATAATATTAGATCAATTGATTGGGATGTTCCACAAAACTATGATCCTAAACCACCAAATCAAGAAAGCAAATCCCATGAGGTATTAGGCTATACACAGCAGTCTCAACAGTTGCTCCTTTTTTTTTTTT
>NW_006921647.1:4946582-4947706 GCF_000298275.1 Orycteropus afer afer | reverse complement strand
TTTGGTACCGAGAGTGGGGTGCTGCTCTGACAGATACTTAAAATGTGAAAACAGGAGTGGAGTGAGTTCTTGACCCAAGACCCTGGCAGTGAGACCCCAGCATACAGCATGACAGATGGAGTAGCAGATTGGCTGGCCCATGGAGCAAAAAAAGCCAAGTGCTTTTTGGGCATGGTTTTTCAGCAGGGTGGGTTGCCCTCAGGCATTAATCAGCAGAAGCAGAAAGCCCAAGGAAACGGAAGCAGAGGTGCCTCAGCCTTAAGGGTAGGACCATGGCCTTTGGGGGTGGAATGACCACAGCCCCCTAGGTTTAAAAGAGCCAGGCCATCACCAACTTGGTTCTGGAGTGTGAGGCTGTTCGTTCATGTGAGCCAGTGGGATGGAGCCATAGCAGCTGCCCAAGAGTGAGGGGGCAGAGCTGCCATGCCCAAGAGGGAAAGGAACAGGGCCCACTTCTAGGCCAAGGGGGTGAGGTCACTATTCAGGAACTAGGGAACTGGAGCCACCCAGTGGAGGAGACCAGTACAGACACCACCCATTGAAGATCTGTACAGGTGCCAAGTTGACAAGGGGTGGAATCGTGATGGTTATGTTTATATGTCAACTTGGTTAGGCCTGGTTGAGTGACTGGGCAGCTATATGTAGTATTCCCCATGATGAGACTGGTAATCAACTCCATGGTGGAATCTACTGGGAGCAGATGAGTAGCTGCCTTTGGGTATGTGGTCTGCTTCCTGTATATAAGGAGAAGCTTTGAGAATGGTCTCCAGCCTATGGCTCGCTTGGACCCTGCATGTAGCCATGTCATTGCTCAGCAGCCTGCTATGCTCTGCCAACCTTGGGACTTACAATGGACTTAAGATAATGGCCTGCTGGTTTAGTAGCATCAGGACTGTGCCTCTTTCCTTGTCAACCTTGGGGCTTCTGAGCCTCAGCAGCCAGCAGCTGTCTGAGTGAAGAAAAGCCTCTAGTTCCAGTGGGCCGGGAGCAGGAGGCAGAGCTGGACACCAAGGTTGAGGGGCTTTCACCCAGCCCTTAGAGCTTGACTCTTTGAACTTGGACTTAAAGCCTCCAAATTGTAAGAATAAACTCCTGTTTGTTAAGGCCATCCCATTTGTGGTATA
>NW_006921647.1:4944769-4946097 GCF_000298275.1 Orycteropus afer afer | reverse complement strand
TAGCTCCAGTACTGAATTGAATGTAGGTAAAGATTTTTGCCCTTAAGGTATATCCCATTCAAGAGATAGAGTCAAAATGCTGTATTTTAAGTCACTTCAGATATTTCTTCTTTTTGTGATTATACTACCAGTTTGTTATCAGTTAGGTTCATTTATTTCCACTTGTTTTTAATTTTTTAGGCACATCATATTTGTTTTTTTATTTAAATGTTTAATGTAAAAGGTTTACATAGTTTCATTGACAAACAAGTAAACAAGGTATATTTTGAAAGGCCTAGTGTTTATGACTTACTTCTCCCCCATAATTCCTTCCTCTCCTGAAGGTAATCATTTTTTAATTAGTTTTTGGTTTCTATCTTTTCACTGCTTGTATTTTTAAAATATAAGCAAAAACTTCATATATTTTCATTTCTTCAACCCTCATTTTTAACCCAGTCTTGCATATACTGCACACTCTCTGCACTTTTCCTCTTTTCACCCCTAATTTTACATTTCTGATTACCCAGTGCTGTTGCTCTGACAGGGATATATACCACAAATGGGGTGGCCTTAACAAACAGGAGTTTATTCTTACAATTTGGAGGCTTTAAGTCCAAGTTCAAAGTGCCAGGCTCTAGGGGCTGGGTGAAAGCCCCTCAACCTTGGGGTCCAGCTCTGCCTCCTGCTCCTGGCCCACTGGAGCTAGAGGCTTTTCTTCACTCATACAGCTGCTGACTGCTGACACTGCCAAGCCCAAGGTCGACAAGTAATGATGTTACCAAGCCACACGGCAGGCCATTAATCCAAGTCCATTTTAAGTCCCAAGGTCAGCAGAGCATGACAGGCTGCTGATCAATGACAGGGCTATATTCAGGGTCCAAGCATGCCATAAGGTAGAGACTATCCCCAAGGCTTCTCCTTATGTACAGGAAGCAGACCACATCCTAAAGGCAGCTACTCAGCTGCTTGTGGTAGATCCCCCCATGGAGGTGATTGCCAGTCTCATCATGGGGAATAACTACCACCAGCTGCCCAGCCACTCAACTAGGCCCAGCCAAAGTGACATACAAATTTAACTACCACAATACATATAACATTTTAGAGACCTTCCACATTTTTTTTTTTAATTTTCATTGTGTTTTGGGTGAAAATTTACAGAGTAAATTCACTTTCCATACAGCAGCTCACAAACACTTTGTCTCATGATAATGACTGTATTTCCCACAATGCAACAACTCCCCTCCCACTTCCTCACCATAATTAACTCTTCCCTGTGTCCTTCCCTCCCATGCACTCCTGCTCCCTGAGCTGTCTCCCTGTGCATATACAGCCCTTCTATTCTCCCATGA
>NW_006921647.1:4942574-4944543 GCF_000298275.1 Orycteropus afer afer | reverse complement strand
ACCACAGTTTACCACAATGTAACACCTCCCCTCCCACTTCCTCCCCATAGTTACCTCTTCCCAGTGTCCAGCTCTCCATGCATCCCTGCCCCCTGAGCTGTCTCCCTGTGCATAAGCAGTCCTTCTTTCTCCCATGACCATTCTCTCCAAGGAGTGCATCTACTTGAGGTAAATGTTCAACTTATATGCCTGTCTTTTGTTTGGCAGGAAACTATGGGTATGGGTTCAATTCCAGACCTGAAGGGCAGCCAGGGGCCATAGTCTCAGTGGTTCCACCAGGTTCTATCAGACCAGGAAACCTGGTCCTCCCCCCTTTTTTAATTCTCCAAATGATTTTGAGTTTTGTTCCACATTGTTCTCCTTCTCTATCAAGGATCTCCTACATAGAACCCCTTCCAAGTGGATGGCAGTGGTAGCCAGGCACCATCTAGTTCTTCTGCTCTCATAGTCATATAGGCTACAGATTGGATGGTGTACCAGTCTCTAGAACTAATTTTTTCCATGAATTGTGGTTTTCTTCATTCTTCTTTGCTCTGGATGAGGAGAGACCCATTGTTGCATCTAGATGGCAGCTTGCTAGCTTTTAAGATCCCAGTCACTACTCACCGAAGTAGGAAGTGGAATAATGTTTTGCATAGTATGTTATGCCAATTGAGCTTGATGTTCCCTGCGACTATGGTCCCAAGCCCACAGGTTCAACTACTCGGTCCCTCTGGGTAGCTGGCTGTGACCAAGCAGTAACCACAACCTTGCCCTTTGTCAGTTCTACTATACACCTGGGAATTCTGATCATTCACATAAACTTATAGGACCATTGTCTGTCAACCCTATACATGTTCTTGGACACACTTCCCATTTCATAGACATACCTAATAGTTCAGCCTGTCCACCCATCTATCCACCCATATACCCATGTTTGCCTTCACTGTCAATGCAGTACTGTATGTGCAAAAGGGTTCATCTTTGTTGTCTGTACCTCCCATGTACCTCTCTATGTCTTTCACATCTTCAATGCCGCCATATTGGTCACTCACATTTGGTACATTGCCCTTCTCTTCACCCAAATCAATACTTATCTCTATCTATCTAACAGCCTTTCCTCCCCTCCCCTCCCACCCCTGGTAACCAATGAAGAAAATTTCCTTCTATAGATAAACCTTTCTTTAACTTTTACAATAATGGACTAATACAATATTTGTCCTTTTGTAATTGACTTATTTCACTCAGCATAATATATAATTTTCTTCCCGAGTTTAGAACAGTCCATTCTATCTTGCAACTCTCTTAACTTCCTCACCATTTAGAAGTTCTGTAACTACACAGTATTTTCCCTCTTTTTGTTTGTAGTTGTCCTCACTTGCCAATTGATGTCTCTGGTTCCCTGTTTACAATTTTGTAAGCTTTGGATTTTACTTTGGATATGTCCATACCTGTGGTTTCTGGGTTATGTCATCTTGTGTATTAGTGGTCAGTTGTTATTTGCTATTTTTGGTTCTCTGTTCAAAGGACTCCCTTTATCATCTCTTGTAAGATTGGTCTGGTTTTAACAAATTCCCTTAGTTTCTGGATATCTCCTAATTTCACCATCATATGTGAGGGACAATTTTGCCGGGTATATAATTCTTCGTGAAAATTTTCCTCTTTCAGGGTTTTATATATACCATTCCATTGCCTTCTTGCTTGCATGGTTTCTGCTGAGAAATCAGAACTTATTCTTACTGGTTGTCCTTTGTAGGTAACTTTTTATTTTTCCCATGCCGCTTTCAGGATTCTGTCTTTGTCTTTGTCTTTGGTTTTGATGAGTTTGATGACGATGTGTCTTGGTGATTTTCTTTTGGGGTCTACCTTGCTTGGGATTCATTGGATTTCCTGGGTGGATATATTCTCATCTTTCGTCATATCAGGGAAGTTCTCCTCCAGCAAATCTTGGACAATTTTCTCAGTGGTTTTGTTTTTCTCTTCCTGTTCT
>NW_006921647.1:4940345-4941459 GCF_000298275.1 Orycteropus afer afer | reverse complement strand
ACCTTCCTTCCAAGGAGTGGCTGGTGGGTTTGAACCGCCAGCCTTCTGGTTAGCAGTCAAGTGCCTTAGGCACTATGCTACCAGAGCTCCTTTAAGTTACAGAGTAATCATTAAATGGGTACGTCTGGCCTTGAAACAATCAGAGACCCTCTTGTGATCAGAGAGCACATGCATAATTCTAAGGTTTATCTTGAGTAAGCATTTATTCTGAGAATTGTCTTTGACCTTGAACAGGGTATATTCTTAAACAGGCAAAACCCTTAAGCAAACAAAACCATATTCTTCTCCAAGATTGTTTACCAAGTAATTTTCCTGGGGTACAGTGGAGTGCTACAGAAATGACAGGCTACATTCTTGATGCAGAAGTCACTTTTGATTCAAAATGGAGTTTTGGCCTCAGATCTTAGCATAGTTACCAGCTACCATCTCATTTCAGGAGTTTTAAGTCAATTTGGGATGCTATTACTTGACTCCAAATTCAGCATTCAATGACAATATGTTATTACGATTCTTTTTCTTTTCTTACAGAAGTTTTATACTGGCCATTCTTATATGCTTAATTTACTAAGCACGCAATCACTAATTGGACCCCAATTCTACAGAAAAATAGTAAAATTGCACTGAGATTGATCAAATACACTAGGTAATTTTTGCATTTCATTTTTTCCATAGATACACTGTTACTGAAGTACTTTGTTCTCCCATTCCAGTCTTCACTAGTTATACTCTGTGTCAGGGATAAGTTAACTACTGTTGCAGAGCTAGTGAGCTAAGAACAGGTTTTTACATTTTTTAATAGATGAAAAGAAAAAAATTCAATATGTGTGGCATGTGAAAATCTATGGACTTTTCATACCAGTCCACAAATAAAGTTTTATTGGAACACACACACACACAAAAGAAAACCTGCAATATCTGGCGATAGGGCATGAAGAGAAAAAAGGTAGAGAAGGAGAATAATGAAGGAAAAAAAATGGAAAAATTCAAAAAGAAAAACAAGGAACAGAGTTAACCATGAGAAAAAAAAGGGGAAAAAATAAATTTAATTTTTTTTTTTCCAACCAGGAACAGGGAAAAGAAAAAATGCTGAAAACTAGGACCTGGGAGGGGAAGA
>NW_006921647.1:4935461-4939485 GCF_000298275.1 Orycteropus afer afer | reverse complement strand
AGTCTCTCTGCCTAGTCCGCCATCTTACCAGAACTCAATGGTTTTGAGTTTTGTTCCACATTGTTCTCCCACACTGTCCAGGGTCTCCTATATAGATCCCCCTCCAAGGGGTTGACAGTGGTAGCTGAGCACCACCTAGTTCTTCTGGTCTCATAGTCATATAGGCTGAGGATCACATGGTGTACCAGTCTCTTGGACTAATTGTTTCCATGTGTCTATGGTTTTCTTCATTCTTTGCTCTGGATGAGGAGAGACCCATTGTCACATCTAGATGGCCACTTGAAAACTTTTAAGATCTCAGTCGCTACTCACCAAAGTAGGATGTGGAACAATGTTTTTGTGTAGTATGTTATGCCAATTGAGTTTGATACTCCCTGCAACTATGGTCCTGAGCTCATAGATCCAACTCCTTGCTCCTTCTGGGTAGCTGGCTGTGGCCAAGAAGTGACCACAACCTTGTCCCTTGTCAGCTCTACTACATACCTGGGAATTCTTACAGAACATACAGATATACTTGTAGAAACATTGTCTGCCAACCCTATATATGGTCATGGACACACTCCCCACTGCACAGACATACCTATAGTTCAGCCTGTCCAGCCATCTATCCACCCATATATCAATGTTTGCCATCACTGAAAATGGAGTATTGTATGTGCAAAAGGGTTCATCTTTGTTGTCTGTATCTCCCATGCACCTCTCCATGTCTTCCTCTTCCTCAATGCCACCATTTTGATCACTCATGTTTTGTACACTGACCTTCCCTTCACCCAAATCAATACTTGTCTATCTAACAGTGTTCCCTCCACTCCCCTCCCACCCTGGTAACCAACAAAGAAAATTTCCTTCCATATATAAACCTTTCCTTGACTTTTTACAATAACACACTAATAAAATATTTATCCTTCTGTGATTGACTTATTTCACTCAGCATAATGTTCTCCAAGTCCAACCATGTTATGCAGTGTTTTGCAAATTGTACATTATTCTAGAGTTGCGTAGTATTCCATTGTGTGTATGTACCATAGTTTGGTTATCCTTTCTTCTATTGATGGGTACCTAGGTTGTTTCCATCTTTTTGCTATTGTAAGTAGCTCTGTGATGAACATGGGTGTGCATATATCTGTTCTTGTTCTGGCTCTCACTTCTTTAGGATATATACTTACTAATGGATTGGTTGGGTCAAATGGTATTTCTAATTCCAACTTTTTAAGGAATCACCATACTGCTTTCCACAGTGGTTGCATCATTTTACAGTCCCACCAGCAATGTATGAGAGTGACAATCTCTCTGCAACCTCACCAGCATTTGTTATTTTCTATCTTGTTGAACTTTGCTACTAGTGCTGGGGCAAGATGGTATCTCAAAATCAAAATCAAGATGGTATCTCAAAATCAAAATCAAAACGATTTGCATCTCTCTAATGGCTAATGATCATGAGCAATTCTTCATATGTTCATTGGAGATCTGCCATGTTCTTTTCTTGGTGTTTTATAATCCACTTCTAAAAACACTGGCCAGTGAAAATCCTACCAATAGCAGTGAAACACTGTCTGATATATTACTGGAAAACTTTATGAATAAAAAGTGAAGCCAGAATGCTTCTTGGAAGCAAGAATACCAGGCTTTGTCTCACCTACTTTGATCATATGGTCAAAAGGAACTGTTCTTGGAGAAGGGTATCATGTTTGGTATAGTAGAGGGTCAATGAAAACGAGGAAGACCTTCAACAAGATGGATTGACACAGTGGCTGCAATGATGGGCTCAAGTATAATAAGGATTGCAAAGATGGTACACAACCAGGCAATGTTTCATTCTGCTGTGCAAGGGGTCACTAAAGGAGCTCTGGTAGCTTAGTGCCTAAATCACTTAACTGCTAACCAGAAGGCTTGTGGTTCAAACCCACCAACCACTCCTCGGAAGGAAGATGGGACAATCTACTTCTGTAGCGATACTGCCTCAGAAACCCAAGGAGGGGTCACTAGGAGTCAGGTCTGAATTGACAGCATACAACAACAATAACAATATGGTTTATCAAAAAGAATTCTGATGGACACTTGATTTGTTTCTAGTATTTTACTACTATTGCAATTCATAGCCTATTAGTCATGTTGTATTTTTGTTAGTATATTCCTTTAGGTGGAATAGATTGGTCAAAGGTAAAGATAACATAATATAAATTTTGCTTGAAATTACCAAATTGCACGCCATAGGGATCATACCAGTTATATTCCCACAAGAAATATATAAGACTGCCTGTTTCCCTATACCTTCCCCAACAGCTTAATTATCAAATTTTTCTACCTATGCCAATACAGTAAGTGAAAATGGCATATTTGTGTAGTATTTCTAAGTATTTTTCACATTTTGATGTCTCTAACATCAAGATGTGTCTTACAGTTCATAACACTGAATTGCAACAGTTAGAAGATTTTTTTTTTTCTTTTTAGTGGTACACAAAATAATGATATCTCCTACAATTGACAGTATCTTATATTCAATGAAATACATTATATTAGTAATTTCAATGATTATAAATGGACTAAATTGTCCAAGTAAAAGGCAAAGATTATTAGATCAGAAATAATTATTTAAATCATTATATTAAATCCTGCTATATGTCTCTGGTGTTGTAGTGCCTAAGGCATTTGACTGCTAACCAGAAGGCTTGCAGTTCAAACCCACTGGCCACTCCTCAGAAAAAAGATTGAGCAATCTACTTCCATAGTGATACTGCCTCAGAAACCCAAGGAGAGGTCGCTATGAGTCGGATCTGACTTGATGGCAGTAAGTTGTTTATATGTTTTAAAAAGAGCTAGCAAAGTAGCTTGAAGGGTTAATAGTAACATGATGGGAAAACTTATATTAGACAAATACTTTTTAGAAAAATACCAAATGAAATCTGGTATAACTATATACTAATATCAGACAAAACAGAATTTAAAAAAAAAAGCATCATTAGGGACAACGGATATCCTATGTAATGATAAAATACTAAAATTTAAATTTGAAACTTGCACACACCTAGGAATATTACCTCACAATATATAAAGCAAAAACTGACAATATTACAAGAAGTAATAGAATAGCTGAATGTCCCAGAGGAAAATTATAATTCATTTTTACCATTAATTGATAGGTCAAGCAAATAAATTCTAGGAAAGATATTGTTGTTGTTGTTGTTGTTGTTGTCATGTGCCGTCGAGTCGGCCCCGACTCATAGCGACCCCTCCTTGGGTTTCCGAGGCAGTATCACTACAGAAGTAGGATTGCCCAACCTTCCTTCCGAGGAGTGGCTGGTGGGTTTGAACCACCAGCCTTCTGGTTAGCAGTCAAGTGCTTTAGCCACTATGCTACCAGAGCTCCTAGGAAAGATATTAGAAGAGTTGAATGAGACAATATATAATTTTGCTTGAAATTACCAAATTGACATAAGATAATATATAATTTTACTTGAAATTACTTTGATCTAATTAACAGATATAGTAACCTGTCTTCCAAATTAGTAAATATACATTCTTCTCAAGCACATATGGATTATTTTTAAAGACTGATCATATACTAGAAAATAAAATAAGTCAATAAATATCAAATAATCAGTCATTATCATAAAAACTACCTTCTCTGAACTCCACACAATTATGTTAGAAATCAATAACTATGAACACTTTTTTTTTTAAGCTATTTGGTTAACATATATATTAGAACACTCCACCCAACAATAGCACAATGTACAATCTACTCCAGTGCACACAGATTATTCTCCAGGTTAGACTACATATTAGGTCACAAAGCAAGCCTTGATAAATTTAAAAAGACTGAAATCACACAAAGTATTCTCTCTAACCACAACAGGGTTAAGGCAGAAATGAAGTTTAAAAAAAAAAAAAAAAAACTGGAGAATACACCAATGTATGGAACAACACCATCCTTGAGAAAGATTGGGTAAGAGAAGAAATCAGAATTGAAATTCAAAAATTCCTTGAATCAAATGAGAATGAAAACACAACATACCAAAATCTT
>NW_006921647.1:4924544-4929536 GCF_000298275.1 Orycteropus afer afer | reverse complement strand
GACAAAGTATATGTGAACTGCTGTATGAAAAGTGAATTTACTCTGTAAATCTTCACCCAAATCAAAATAGAATTTAAAAAAAAAAAAACCTGTGATATGCAGATGACACAACCTTGCTGAAGGTGAGATGATTTGAAGCACTTACTGATGAATATCAAAGACTACAGTCTGCAATACTGATTACACTTAACAAAAAGAAAACAAATATTCTTATAATTGGACCAATAAGCAATATCATGATAAACAGAGAAAAGTTTCAAGTTGTCAAAGATTTCATTTTACTTGGATCCACAATAAACACTCATGGACAGAAGCAGCAGTAAGGAAATCAGAAGTTGTACTGCAATGGACAAATCTGCTGCAAAGGACCTCTTTTAAGTGTTAAGAAGCAAATATGTCACTTTGAAGACTAATGTGTGGCTAACCCAAGCCATGGTGTTTTGGTTACTTCTGGCTGCTCCAACAGAAAATACCACAGGTGGATGATTTTAGCAAACAAGGGTTTATTCTCTTACCATCTTGGAGGCTAGAAGTCCAAGTTCAAATTGCCATGCTCTAGGGGCTGGGTGAAAGCCCCTCAACCTTGGGCTTCTGCTCTGCCTCCTGCTTCTGGCTCATTGAAGCTAGAAGGTTCTTCACTCAGGCAGCTGCTGGCTGCTGAGGTTGACAAACTCAGAGTTGACAAATAAAAAGGCACTGTCCCAATATTACCAAACCACATGGTAGGCCACTGATTCAAGTCCATTAACAGTCCCTAGATCAGCAGACAGCATGGCAGGCTGTGGAATAACAACTCAGCTACATGGAGGATTCAAGCATGCCAAAAGCTACAGACCATTCCTAAAGCTTTTTCTTACATACTAGGAGCAGACCACATCCCTAAGACAGCTACTCACCTGCTCATAGTAGATTCCACCATGGAGATGATTACCAGTCTCATCATAGGGAATACTACTACATCCAGCTGCCCAGTCACTCAAAACCAGGCCCAGCAAAATTTCTCAACACAATAAAGGGTATATGTGCAAAAGCAACAGCCAGCATTATTCTCAATAGAGAGAAAAATCATTCCCCTTGCAAACAGGAACCCAACAAGAATGCCCTCTATGACCACTTCTATTCAACATTGTATTGCAAGTCCTAGGCAGGGCAATAAGGCAAGAAAGGGAAACCAAAGGCATCCAGATTGGTAAGTAAGAAGTCAAATTATCCCTACTTGCTGATAACATGATTCTATACATAGAAAACTTAAGAGATGCAGCAAAAAAACTACTGGAACTAATTGAGAGATTTAGCATAGTGTTAGGATACAAGATCAACATACAAAAATCAGGTGTGTTCCTCTACACCAGCAAAGAGATTGCTGAAAAGGAAATATGGAAATCAATGCCATTTACAATAAAACTAAAACTCACTGCCGTCAATCAAGTTGGATCTGACTCATAGCAACCCCTCCTTGGTCTTCCAAGGTGGTATCACTATGGAAGTAAACTGCCCAATCTTACTTGCGAGGAGTGGCTGGTGGGTTTGAACTGCCAGCCTTCTGATTAGCAGTCAAATGTCTTAGGAAATAGCTACCCAAAAAAATAAAATACTTGGGAATAAATCTCACTAGGGACACAAAAGTCCTGTACAAAGAAAACTACAAAACACTACTTCAAGAAATCAAAAGAGATCTGCATAAGTGGAAGAACATGCCATGCTCATGAATAGGATGATTAAACATTGTGAAGATTTCAATACTACCCAAAGCACTCTATATATTCAATGCAATCCCAATCCAGATCCCATCAACATTCCTTAAGGATATGGAAAAACCAATCACTAACTTTAAATGGAAATGAGAGAGACCTCAGATAAACAGTGCACTATTGAAGAAGAAGAACAAAGTAGGAGGTCTCACATTTCCAGATCTCAAAACCTTCTATACAGCTACAGTAGTCAAAACAGCCTGGTATTGGTACAATGACAGACACATAAACCAGTGGAACAAAATTGCGAACCCAGAAATAAATCCATCAACCTATGGTCAGCTGATTTTTGACAAAGGGCTGAAATCCATTAAATGGGGAAGAGATGGTCCCTTTAACAAATTATGCTGGCAAAACTGGATATCCATTTGTAGAAAAATGAAACAAGATCTGGAGCTCACACCATACACAAAAACTAACTCTAGATGGATCAAAGACTGAAATTTGAAACCTAAAACTATAAAGTTCCTCAAGGCACAAACAGGGGCAAATTTAGGGGCCTTCATTTATGGCATAAATAGACTATCAAGCATAACCCAAAATGCACAAACAGCAGAAGATAGACTAGATGAATGGGACCTTCTAAAAATTAAATTTTTATGTGCTTCAAAAGACTTCTCCAAAAGAGTCAAAAGAGAACCTACAGATTAGAAAAAAATATTCATCAGTGACATATCTGACAAGGGACTTATCTATAAAATTTATAGAAAAGTCCAACACCTCAACAACAAAAAGACAAACAATACAATTAAAAAATGGGCTGAAGACAAGAATAGACACTTCACCAAAGAGGACATTCAGGCAGCCAACAAATGCATGAAGAAATGCTCACGATCATTAGCCACGAGAGAGATGCAAATCAAAACAATAAGGAGATATCATCTTGCCCTAGCACTAATAACAAAGATCAACAAGACAGAAAATAAAATGCTGGTGAGGATGTGGAGAGATTGGGACTCTCATACACTGCTGGTGAGACTGTGAAATGATACAAGCACTGTGGAAAGCAGTATGACAATTCCTTAAAAAGTTGGAAATAGAAATACCATTTGACCCAGCAATCCCATTACTAGGTATATATCCTAAAGAAGTGAGAGCCAGGACAAGAACAGATTTATGCACACCCATGTTCATTGCAGCGTTATATATAATAGCAAAAAGATGGAAACAACCTAGTTTCCCATCAATAGAAGAATGGATAACTGACCTATGGTACATACACACAGTGGAATATTATACAACACTAAAGAATAGTCTAGAATCTGCACAATACCGCATAACACGGATGAACTTGAAGGACATAATGCTGCATGAAATAAGTCAGTCATGGAAGGACAAGTATTGTATTAGTTCATTATTGTAAGAGGTCAAGGAAAGGTTTATATAGAGAAGGAAACTATCTTTGTTGGTTACCAGTAGTAGCAGGGGAGGGAAGAGAACACTGCAAAAATAAAAAAATTTAAAATTATAAAAACAGGCCCAGCCAAGTTGATGCATAACCTTAACTACCATACATGGCATTTTCAATCACACCATATGCATGTGAAAGCTGAACAGTGAATAAGGAAAACCAAAGAAGAACTGATGCCTTTGAGTTGTGGTGTTGGCAAAGAATACTGAAAATAGCATGGACTACCAGAAGAATAAACAAATCTATCCTGGAAAAAGTGCAGCTGTAATGCTCCTTGAAAGTGAGAACCATACCCACCTTGGTCATGTTGTCAGAAGGGACTAATCCCTGAAGAAGAATATCACGCTTAGTATAATACAGGGTCAGTGAAAAAAGGGAAGACCCTCAACAAGATGGACTAACACAGTTCCTGCAAGGACAGTGTGGTAGTTGAGGTTATTTGTCATTTTGGCTGGGCCTGCTTTTGAGTGGCTGGGAAGCTGGATATAGTTATTCCCCATGATGAGACTGGTAATCGGCTCCATGGTGGAATCTACTGGAGCAGCTGAGTAGTTGCCTCAGGGATGTGGTCTGCTTCCAGTACATAAGAAGACAGCTTTGAGAAAGGTCTCAGAGCTTTTTGGCACACTTGAACTCTGCACGAAGCCGAGACTTCACCTCAATGGTCTGCCAATCTTGGGACTGTTAATGGACTTGAATTAGTGGCCTGCCATATTTCTTGATAATTTGAGGACTGTGTCATTTTATTTGTTGACCTTGGATTTGTCAGCCTCAGCAGCCTGCAGCTGCCTTGGCTAAGAGTCACCTCTAGCTCCAATGGGCTGGCAACAAGAGGCAGAGCTGAAGCCTATGGTCGAGGGACTTTCACCCAGCCCCTAGAGCTTGGTACTTTGAACTCAGACTTCTAAACTCCTAAATTGTAAGAGAAATAATCCCTGTTTTTTAAAGTCACCCATTTGTGGTATTTTTCTGTTAGAGTGGCACTAGGTAACCAAAACGGATGGGTTCAAGTTTAGCAAGGATTGTGAGGATGGCTCAGGACCAGCAGTATTTCATTCTGTTGTACATAGAGTCACTATGAGTCAGAGCCAACTTGATAGCACCTAACAACAATTAAACTACCAGTGAGTTAAGGAAGAAATAAAAAATTTCTGAGAATCAAATGAAAATGAAAGCAGAATATACCAAAAGGTATGGGATGGAGTGAAGGCAGTACTCAGAGGGAAACTTAAGGCAATCAATACCTCCATGAAAAAGGAAGAAAGATCTCAAATCAACAGCCTAACTCAACGACTCCAGGAAAGAAAAGAAAGAAAAAGAAAAAAGAAAGAAAAGAGCAACCTGTCTAAAACAACAGGAGAAAGGAAATAACAAAGATTAGAGAAGAAATAAATAAAACTGAAACAAATAAATAAATAAATAAATACAGAAAATTAACAAAAGCAGAAGTTGATGTTTTGAAAAGATCAATAAAATTGACAAAACTTTAGCTTGATTGACAAAGAAAAAAAAACAGAAAAGATTCAAATAACTAAAATAAGAAATGAAAGATGGTACAATTAACTTCATAAAAATAAAGTGAATTATGACAGAATATTATGAACAACTGTATGGCAACAAACTTGATAACTAGATGAAATGGATAAATTCTTAGAAGCACACAATATATACAAACTGATTCAAGAAGAAATAGAAAGTCTCAACAGACTCATAGCAAGCAAAGAGATTAAATCATGATCAAAAATCTCCTCTCCCCTAACCCCTGCCAAAAAAAAGTATTGGGGAATTCTACCAAATATTTAGAGAAAAACTGACACAAAGCTGTTTAAA
>NW_006921647.1:4910473-4917884 GCF_000298275.1 Orycteropus afer afer | reverse complement strand
AAAAAAAAAAAAAAATTTATAAGATCCAACACTCTTGATATAAAACCAAAAGCAGATTGGCCTAGGTAGGAAATTCTTCAATGTGATTCAGAGATATATGAAAAGCCAACAGTCAACATTATACTTACTAGAGAAAGATTTATAGCTTTCTTTTTGAAATAAAGAACAAGGCAAGGGTGCTTCTCTCATCTCTTCTATCTAATATTGTATTAGAAGTCCTAGCCAGAGCAATGAGACCAGAAAAAGAAATTTAAAATACCCCTATTGGAAAAGCAGAAGTAAAATTATCTCTATTTATGGGTGACATGATCCTATATATAGAAAATTCCAGAGAGTCCACAAGAAAACTTCTAGAGCTAAAAGAGGTATTTAGCAAAGTTGTCAAATTCAAGGTCAACACACAAAAATCCATACATTAGCAAAAAGAAATCTGAAAGGGAAGTTAGAGAAAGAATTCCATTTGCAATAGCATCTAAGAGAATAAAATATGGCCAACTGACTGGAAGAGATGCATATTTATCCATTCCAAAGAAAAGTGATCCCACACAATGTGGAAATTATTGAACAATATCATTAATATCACACTCAAGTATAACCTTACTGATGATAATTCACAAATGGTTGCAGCAGTATATTGACAGAGAGTTTCCAGAAATGCAAGCTAAATTCAGAAGAGGATGTGGAATGAGGGATATCATTGCTAATATCAGATAGATCTTGGCTGAAAGCAAAGAATACCAGAAAGATGTTTACTTGTGTTTTATTGACTATGCAAAAGCATTGGATTGAGTGGATCATAACAAATTATGGTAATATTGAGAAGAATGCGAATTCCAGAACACTTGATTTTGCTCATGAGGAACCGGTACATAGACCAGGAGGCTGTCATTCAGATAGAACAAGGGGATACTGCATGGTTTAAAATCAGAAAGGGAGTGTGTCAGGGCTGTATCCTTTCACCATACTTATTCAATCTGTATACTGAACAAATATTCCAAGAGGCTGGACTATATGAACAAGAGTGTGGCATCAGGATTGAAGGAAAACTCAGTAACAACCTGCGATATGCAGATGACACAACTTTGCTTGCTGAAAGTGAGGACAACGTGAAACACTTACTGATAAAGATTAAAGACTACAGTGTCCAGCATGGATTATACCTCAACCTAAAGAAAACAAAAACCCTCACAATTGGACCAATAAGCAGCATCACAATAAATAAAGATTGAAGTTGTTAAAGATTTCATATTACTTGGTTCCACAATCAACACTAACAGAAGCAGCAGTCAAGAAATCAGATGACACATTGCACTGGGCAAATCTGCTGCAAAAGACTTCTTTAAAGTGGTAAAGAGCAAAGATGTCTCCTTGAAGACTAAGGTGCGCCTAAACCAAGCCATGATATTTTCAATCGCCTCATAGGCATATGAAAGCTGGACAGTGAATAAGAAAGACTGAAGAAGAGTTGATGCTTTTGAATTGTGATGCTGGTGAAGAATACTGAAAGTACCATGGACTGCCAGAAGAACTAACAAGTCTATCCTGGAAGAAGAGCAACCAGAATGCTCCTTGGAAGAAAAAATGGCCAGACTTCGTCTCACCTGCTTTGGTCATGTTCTCAGAAGGATATCATGCTTGGTAAGTGGAGGGTCAGCAAAAAAGGGGAAGGCTCTCAGTAAGATGGACTGACACAGTGGCTGTAATGTTGGGCTCAGCTATAGCAGAGATTGTAAGGCTGGCACAGGACCGGGCAGTGTTTCATTTTGTTGTACATAAGGTCTCTATGAGTTGGAGATGACTCAATGGCACCTAAAAACAACAACAGCTACTACCTGTTATGGATTGAATTGTGTCCCCAAAAATATGTGTTGTAATTCCTAACCTCTTTGCCTATGGTTATAATTCCATTTGGGAATGGGTTGTCTTTGTTAGGTTAATGAGCCAGGTTTAATAAAGAATATGTCGTGAGTCAATCTCTTCTGAGATATAAAAGAGATTTAAACAAGCAAGCCAGCAAGCCTACATGGGGGAAGAGAGATGTCAAAGCACATGAAAATCAATTAAGAGTAGAAGGTAAAAGAGACAAGAGCCTTCCTCCAGAGCCAATAGTGACAGAAAACCTTCCCCTAGGGCTAGAACCCTGAACTTGGGACTTCTAGCCTCCTAAACTGTAAGAAAATTTATCTTTGTTTGTTGAAGTCACCCATCTGTGGTATTTCTGTTATAGCACCGTTAGATTATTAAATTACTATCCAAAGTAATCTAAAAAGTCAAGGTAATCCCAATCAAAATTCTAATGCTTTTATTACAGAAATGGAAAAAACAATCCTCAGCTTTATATGGACTAGCAAGAGGTCCTGAATACTAAAGCAATGTTGAAAGAGAAGAATAAAGTAGAAGAATTCAAACTTTCTGATTTTAAAACCTATTATACAGCTACAATAATCAAAACAGCCTGGTACTTATGTAACAATAGATACATAGACCAATGGAATAGGATTGAAAGTCTAGAAATAAACCTATACATTTATGGTCAACTAATTTTTGACAAGGGTGCTAAATCCTTTGGATGGGGAAACAAGAGTCTTGATACATGCTACAGTATGGAAGATTGAAGACATTATGCTGAATGAAATAAGTCAATCACAGAAAGACATGTATTGTATGACCTCATTTACATAAAAAAGACAAGAAAAGGCAAAGTTTATTAGTGATTATCAGAGGTAAGAGTGGGAGGAAAAAGAGGGCCTATTGCTTATGGGAAGGAGATTTGATGGTGTAGTAGGTAAGACATTTGGCTGTTAGCCAGAAGATTGGCAGTTCAAACCCCCTAGCAGCTCAATGGGAGGAAGATGAGGCAATCTACTTCTGTAAAGATGTACAGCTTTGGAAACCCAGTGGGGGTCAGTGTGATATTTAAGGTTATGTGTCAGCCTGGCTGGACCTGGTTTTGAGGGGCGGCAGCTAACTATAGTTACTCCTCATGTTGTTGTTGTTGTTATGTGCCGTCAAGTCAGACCTGACTCATAGCGACCCCTCCTTGGGTTTCCGAGGCAGTATCACTACGAAAATAGATTGCCCCATCTTCCTTCTGAGGAGTGGCTGGTGGGTTTGAACCGCCAGCCTTCTGGTTAGCAGTCAAGTGCCTTAGCCACTATGCTATCAGACCTCCTCATGAGGAGACTGATAATCAACTCCATGGAAAAATCTTCTGTGAGTAGCTGAGTAGCTGCCTTAGGAATGTGGTCTGCTTCCAGTATGTAAGAAGAAGCTTTGAGAAAGGTCTCAGAGTTTTGGCATGCTTGGACCCTGTAGCTGAATCTTCATTTAGCAGCCTGCCATGTTACTTAATGATCTTGGGACTGTGCCATATTACTTGTTGACCTTGGGTTTGTCAGCCTCAGCAGCCAGTAGCTGCCTGAGTTCAGAGGAGCCTTCAGCTTCAGTGGGCCAGGAGCAAGAGGCAGAGCTGAAATCCAAGATCAAGGGGCCTTCACCCAGCCTAGAGCTGGCATCTTGAACTCAGACTTCTGGCCTCCTAAACCGTAAGAGAATAAATCCCTGTTTGTTAAAGCCTCCCACTTGTGGTATTTTTCTGTCAGAGCAGCACTAGATGAACAGTTACTATGACTATGAATCGACTCAATGGCAGTGGGTTTTTTGTTTGTTAGTTTGTTGTTGTTTTATCACTTATGGAGTACTAAGGTTCAGTTTAAGGTGATGGAAAAATGCATTTATTAAGGGTAGGGTTACACAGTAAATTATTGTAAGTGCTGTCAATAAGCTGTACACCTTTAAAAATGTGCATTGGCAAAAGTATGTGATAGATATATTTACAAGGAAAAAAAAAAAAAGAGTACCTGCTGTGGCTGCTTATATACAACCAAACACCCCATGGGATTTGGTTCCTTGGTTTGGAGGTTTAGAGTTGTGGTTTCTTCGGACATCCCAGTTAATTGGCCTAATATGTTATTTAGTGCTCTGTTTATTGAGTAGTGCCTGAGGTCTTAAAAGCTCATAAGCAGCAATCCAAGGCACAATTGTTCTCTACTTGTCTGAAGCAATAGAGGAAGAAGGAGAATCAGGAATGGAAAGACGTAATGTAATATGTGGCTAATTGCCTGTAGGAACAGCTGCCTCCTCTGCCATAAAACCAGAAGAACTGATGGTGCTGAGTAAGCTACCATCACTGATCATTATGATCAAAGATTCTATAACCAAAAACCAAATCAAATTCACCGCCATCAAGTTGGTTCTGATTCATAACGAGCCCTCCTTGGGTTTCCGAGGTGATATCTGTATGGAAGTAGATTGCCCAGTCTTTCTTCTGAGGAGTGGCTGGTAGGTTTGAACCACCAGCCTTCTGGTTAGCAGTCAAATGCATTAGGCCCTAGGCCACCAGAGCTCCTAAAGATTCTATAAGAGAATCATAATCAAAAGGAGGTAAATGTAGAACAGAATTTCAAATTCTTACAGACTTCAGACTTTCTGAAGCCATGGAGGCTAGAGGAGCCCCAAAAACTATTGCCCTGAGATAATCTTTAAATTTTAAAACAAAATATATGTACATATACATATATATAAGGAGCTCTGGTGGGATAGTGCCTAAGGCACTTAACTGCTAACCAGAAGGCTGGTGGTTCAAACCCACCAGCCCCTCCTCGGAAGGAAGGTTGGGCAATCCTACTTCTGTAACGATACCGCCTCGGAAACCCAAGGAGGGGTCGCTATGAGTCGGAGTCGACTCGAAGGCACATAACAACAACAACATACATGTGTGTGTGTGTGTGTGTGTGTATCCCCTGAAGTCTTCTTAAGACTAAACAGTTATTTATCTTAATTAACAAAGAATATCTGCCTTGAGTATTATGTTCTTTTAAGAACTATCTATATGGGATCACATTGACAATGGCAACTCCAAAAATTCAATAGGACCCTTAGGGGTAGTGACTTTGTGTTAATAGAGAAGGAAAAACTCAGAAAAAGAGAGTGAGAATGGTTGCACAATTCAAAGAATACAACCAATGTCACTGACTTGGAGATGTAGAGACAGTTGAATTGGTATACATTTGCTGTATATTCTCAACAATAATAACAACAAAATTAATGTTTTTTAAAATGAAGTTATACCACATTAATAAATATCATTTAGTGGTTTTGGGGAAAAACAGCTGTTTGGAATTGAAAGTCATAAATGAAATACATGATATTGACAGAATGAAGGAAAAAAGCCAAAAAGCCATATGGTCATCTCAATAGATCTATAATAGACTTTTCAAGAAGGCTATAGCAAAAAAGTTTTAAGTAATGATGGAAAATTATAAGCATTCTCTTTAACATAATAAACGAGGCAAGCAAACCTTGTATCACCTCACCTGTTTAATATTGTACTGGATATACTATCCTGCACAGTAACACCATAAACAAAACTATCATCACCCTGCAGAGAGCATAACTGACCACACAGAAAATCTAAGAACAACTACAGATAAACTTCCAGAAATAATGAGAACACTCAGCAAGGTGCTGAATATAAAGTTAATGTACAAAAAGGAATTGTGTGTTTAGTGTTTGCAACAAACAATTAAAAATATAATTAAAAAAATAAATAAATCCTATGAGTTGGCATGAATCAAAATTGACTTGATGGCTACTAACAAAAATAATAAAAACTATGAAGTACTCAGGAATGAATCTAACAAAAGATATAAAAGACTATTTTGAGGAAAATGACAAAATGTTATTTAAAAAAAAGACAGCATGGTATGTTTAAACATATTAAAAGATACTCAATCCCACTAGTAATTAGAAAATTGCTAATTAAAGCAATTTCTATTATCTCACATTCACCAAATTGTTGAAAATTAGTAAGTTTGAAAATACCAGGTTTTCTGTTGCCCCTTGTGTATAATAATGTTACCTTTCTTCCATCAAAAAACACTCAAGAACTTAATTATCTTTTCCCCAGAACCTCCATCACACCCTACATAACTGGTTACTAGGTTCCACCCATGTCACCTATAACTCGTCCATTTCCACTCTTCCTGCCTTATTAGAAGCCCTCACATTCCTAATTCTGGATCATCTGAATTGCTTAAAAGTTGACTGCCCTAACTTGAGAGGCGCCCCATTCCAAATGAACTCTCTTGCTACTATCAATATATTCTTGAAATGACCAGGTAATTTCTTTGCCTTATAATCTTAGCAAACTATTTCATTTATTCCTCCATATTAGAGGTAGTTCTATGAATTCTTTTTTTCACTGCTCCCCACTTTCATTACTAAATATTCCAATATATGTCCAACTAATGCCACCTATATACAAAGTGACCATGTTCATTACTCTGGTCTTTCTCCCAAATTACATGTTTTATGTGTAATGGCTGCCTTCCTACCTGGAACATTGCCAAATCATGCCCATTGATCAAATTGTCACAATTTCTCTCAGTCTTCTTTAATATTCCTTGTTTATCTCTTCCTTCTTTAAACTCTTATAATACACAGAATCTGGATCACAAAATTTAGCATGCACTATCCCTTATATTGGGAGCTCTGGTAGCATAGTGCCTAAGGCACTTGACTGCTAACCAGATGACTGGCGGTTCAAACCTACCAGCCACTCCTTGGAAGGAAGATAGGGCAATCTACTTCTGTAGTGATACTGCCTCGGAAACTCAAGGAGGGGTCACTATGAGTCAGGTCTGACTAGACGGCACATAACAACAACAACAACATCCCTTACATATCTGGTTTTTGTTATTTCATGTATGTTGCTCATATTCCTCAAATACAAATGTAAACTTTGATTATATGTTTTATATTTTATTGGTATTCCACACAATACATGACACAATGGTGACCACAAAGGAAGTATGTCTTTCTGATTAATAATGAAGTACAATGAATTTAATGTGGAATTAAGTTGCTGCCTGTGCATGGATTCCTTACTATCTCCTTAAACAGCAAATCCAAGTCAGCTTGGTTTTCAGGATCCTGCAAAATTGGGTGGCTCCATTTTAGCTGCCTTGAAGTAACAGCTCAAACCCAAATGAGAAAAGGACATTTTAATACCTGATTCTGTCTTTTCCATCACAACAGCTACCATCATTCTTTATTACTCCAACGTCCATACCAAAGACTTGTCCCATATGCTAGTCCCTCAGCACTTGACCCCATCACCTCCAAAGTCCTCCTCCTCTTTACCCCATCTAACTATTTACAAAGCCACACCCTTGACTTCATTACAAAGGGAAAGTGGGGGGAAAAAAAGAAAATAGAAATACCAGGTGTGGTAGTTATGTTTGTGCGTCGACTTGGCTGAGCCTGGTTGAGTGGCTGGGCAGCTGGTGGTAGTTATTCCCCACGATGAGACTGGCAATCAACTCCATGGTGGGATCTACCACAAGCAGCT
>NW_006921647.1:4907397-4910198 GCF_000298275.1 Orycteropus afer afer | reverse complement strand
GAGGGGCTTTCACCCAGCCCCTAGAGCCTGGCACTTTGAACTTGGACTTAAAGCTTCCAAGTTGTAAGAATAAACTCCTGTTTTTTAAGGCCATTCCATTTGTGGTATATTCTTGTCAGAGTGGGACTAGGTAACCAAAACACCAGGTTTGGGTGAAAATGTAGAGCAATGCATACTCTCATGGACTTCTGGGAGAATAATAATTTGGTACACTGACTTGGGAGAGGAGTTTGGAAATACCTAGTTTAGTTGAAGATAATCATATTCCATGACTCAGTATTTTACACATAAAGATAATTGCATAAAAGGACAGCTAAAGGTACATGTTGAATGGCACATGTATAAGAATATTTAATGAGAAGAAAACTTCAAAGCTGGAAAAATGCTATAAAGTACTGAAAATTAATCATAATAGTGCATCTGTTAAATCTCAAATCATGTTTAATTTAAAAACAATTACTATAGGACATACACAGCATGATGCTATTAGTGTGAATTTAGAAACCACATATAGTAATGATATGAAATCATGCATGGATATGAAAAAAGGATTATGCTAACTTCTAGAGAAGGACAACAGAGAATGGCATAGGGGAAAATATATGTGGCTCCAACAGTTTCTGTAATGCTTTTTGTCTTTTATACAAGTCTGGAAAAATATTAAATTTTAGAAGAGATGAGTGGAATGTGTAAAAGTTACTCAATACATGCTCTTTATATTTTATGTTTAAAATGGTAATTATTTAACAGAAACATATAGGACTACTACAGATAAGATATTGTATCTGTGAGCTGTGAAGAAGATATTCAGGGTACATAGGAACACCTAAGGTAGATGTTGATCTTTGCTTTGTGCCTAAAAGAATCTTGATTAAAGAAGTATTAGATTAGGGAGCCAGGAAATGAAGTTTGGCTGCTATGGGCTTCCTTCTCCTAGTAAATCACCCAGACACTCTTCACCAGTGATCCTCACAGTTAATGAGTGCTTGCCTGAGGGTTGACTTCCAAGAGCCTCTGCCACTTCATCTGTAAGCAAAAGATAACTGTATTTACCATTGAGGATTGTCATAAGGATTTGATGGCAGGACCTAAGTGAAGGATTTAGCACAGTGTGTTTCTTATATGTCACACTCTGTTAATGTGAGTTCCCTCACCAGACTTACATATTTTCTTAACAAATATATTTGACAGAAAAACAATGTGATGCTTGCAACATACAGCCAGTACATTTTGGAGCCAGAATGAGAACTCTAGTTTTCTGATTATAAATCTTATTCTTTGCACTAAACCTTGAAAATCTTGCATTTCAGTATCGTTTTTAGAAGTTTAAAATCAGAGTGCTATAGAAGTATGTGAAGCACTTTGAATCACAGTTCACCAACAACATTTTGGAAAAAAATAATTTGAATGATTCCATCAGTTTGCAGGTAGAAAGTGAGAGAACAACTAATGGGAAAATATGTAGATATTTACTAAGATTTTGATTGTTTTTTGAGAAGCAAGGAATAAGTGAAACAGCTTATTCTTCACATTCACAGATAAGCACTCAAGCAATATGCAATTAACCATAAGTTTTTTTCTTATGTAAATAATATTTCAATATGAAATCATTTCTATAACTGCAGCTGTGATAACCTTCAGGAAATTGAAATGGACCACAGTTCAACTGTTACAAGTGTGCTGTACTCTCTAGATAGGTTCCTGAAAAGATAGCCCAATTTCCAAATATATTTTCATATTGGCATTTATTACAAATCTGAAGCTGCCTTCTCACTTTATAAATGGAAGTATGTGTCTTGTACATTGCTACATTATAAAAGGCATTATTATTAGTTTTGGTAAGATGGTGGAATAGGCAGAAAGACTGCGCAGACCCTCCTCAACAAAGAAACCAATTAACACAGATACAGAAGATAATCCTGGACCTCTGAGCCTTGAAGGGAAAGATATAGAAGTGGACTAAACTTCAACTAGCAGAAGAATTTGCATGAAAACACCAAAAAAGGAGACATATGGAGCTGTGGTCTGGCAACAACCCTGATGGCACAGGCAGCTTGGATATTGTTCAGTGGTGGTAGGACCTAACAATTAACCTAAAAATCAGCCCTGATAGTCAGGGACTGCATGGAGGACTGCTCTGGTGGCAGGGGAATAAAAGGAGAAGCAGCGAAGAGGATGGTGGGCTGAGCTGTAGCCTTTGGTCTGTCCGGACAGTGCAGCCATTTTGAATGTTTACAAGTGGCTTGACAAATTTTGGACATTTAAAGCAACAGCGTTCTCCCAGATTCCATAAACTTAAGAACAAGCTCCACTTGCCAGGAACCCCAAGGACATTCTGGACACAGATGACTAGAAAGGTAAGCCTTTCCCCTTGTTACTCTTATACCCCACAACCTCTTGGTGAATGGAGGTGCAGCCATGCCTCACTCCCACCCACTTTCTGGGTTGATAGGAATTCCATCCCAGTCTGTGTGCTTGGACAGAGCCTGGGTGCCCTGCTGCATGTTGCCCCAATGTGGTTTTTCTTTTTTCTGGTTTTTAGTTTATTTGTTTTTGTCTGTTTTAAACTATTATTATTATTATTACTTTTGTCATTTTTACTATTATTCTTTATTCTTCCCCTCCCAGGTTCTAGTTTTCAGCTTTTGTTCTTTTCCCTGTTCCTCATTGCAATTTTATCTTTTTCTTTCTCATGGTTAATCCCAGTCCTTGTTTTTCTTTTTGATTCTTTCCCATTTTTTCTTCATTACTCTCCTTCTCTACCTTTCTTCTCTTATTGCCCTCTCCCCAGATATTGCAGG
>NW_006921647.1:4906167-4907297 GCF_000298275.1 Orycteropus afer afer | reverse complement strand
ATGATTACACAGTGTATTTTTTGTCCATTTGCTTTTACTTTTATGATGGTTATTCAATTGTTATTTTTCTCTAACTGATCGGAAGACAGCAACAGTCCCCATACAACACAACTACACCCAAACCTTCTACAACTTCACTTACTGAGTCAGAGCCTCCACATCCTTCTCCACCAATGGAGCAATGATACAACCACCAAGAAGAGCCTGACTCACCTTTGGCTGCTCTTCACAAACAGTTAACAGAGATCTAAATACATTAACACCACGATGACTCAGAGACAACAGACCATCATAGTCCACACAAAGAAGCAAGACGAAGTGGTAGAAACAAGGGAACAGGATACAGACTCAGAATACATCCCTGAGAAAGAAACAATATTGGAAATCTTTGATAAGGAATTCAAAAGAATTATATTTAGGTATCTTCAAAGGACTGAGAGGCAGACCAAGGGAAATACAGAATAAAACCTAGAAGAATTTTGGAAGGAAATACAAGAACAAAATGACAAAATAAATGAAAAATAAGAAATGATTCTAAATCTACAGATAGAAATCCAGAAGATTAATACTGAATTGCCAGAAATAGATAACACATTGAGAGGGCAAAAGGGTAGAATGAATGCAATGGAAGACAGAATTAGTGAGATTGAAGACAAATATCTGAATACTTCCTTGGAAAGGGCTCAATCAGAAAAAAGATCAAAACAAAATGAAGAAAGCCTAAGGTTCATGTGAGATACCATCAAAAGGAATAACCTACATGTCACTGAATTCCAGAACAGGAAGAGAAAAAGAAAACAACTGAGAAAACTGTCCAAGATTTGTTGGAGGAGAACTTCCCTGATTCGATGAAAGATAAGAATATATCTATTTGGGAAGTCCAACGAACCCCAAACAGGATAGATACCAAAAGAAAAGCACCAAGACATATTAGCATCAAACTCATCAAAATCAAAGACAAAGAAAGAATCCTGAAAGCAGCATGGGAAAACAAAAAGTTACTTACAAAGGACAACCAGTAAGAATAAGCTCTGATTTCTCAGCAGAAACTATGCAAGCAGGATGGCAATGAGATGGTATATATAAAACACTAAAAGAGAAAAATTTTCAACCAAGAATTATATACCCAG
>NW_006921647.1:4873329-4875961 GCF_000298275.1 Orycteropus afer afer | reverse complement strand
AAAAAAAAAAAAAAGAGTTGACTTTCAAAACCATAAGATATTTTATCCTTAGGATTAATATTTCCTCTTTAGGAGATAACTGCCTGGTGAGACAGTAAGCATTCTCAAGGGTCATCATCCAACTGTTTCCTTAGTCAAGAACTTTCTTCCAAATTTAAGAAGCCAAGAGCTCTAAACAATCCCAGCCTTTTACTTTCTCCCTAGCAGGTTTAATCTCCCACAAAACCATGTAGATGTGCTGGGGATAGAAAACCACCATCTGGGAGGTTTACATCAGTGATTTTGAGGCTTCAATGTACCTCAGAATCCTATAAGCTGCTATCAACATACAACATCTGGACCCCTCCTATCCTAGATTCTAATTCAGTAGCTATGGAGTGGAGTCCAGGCTTCTTTGTAACAAATCCCTGAGTAGCTACACAGCAAGGTTTGAGAAACAATGGTCTAGATTTTCTAACTCAAAAGCTCCATCATCGAACAGTTAAACAGTATTTTTCAATGCATGGAACTTGGGTTAACATCATCGGGATGCCTGGGGTATTTGATATAAAATGTAGAATGTTAAGCCCCACCTCCTAAATCAGAATTTGAGTATGGGGTTCAGGGCTCTGTATTTTAATAAGTATGCCACCAAGGTTATTCTTGTTAACACTAGAGAGACCAACCATACCTGGATCTAAAGCTCAGCTCTGCCACCTAAGTAACGGTAAGCTGATTTTTTTCAACTTTTCTCAATATATTCTATGTAAAAATGAGGATGGTAACATCTACCTTGCAAAGTGATTGTGCACATTCAACAAGCAGAAGTCATCCATTTTTTACTATTTCCAATTTGGAGATAATGCACCTAGGTAGGATATATTAATACCAAATAGTTTATTTCTGAGTACTGCTTGAGTCTTTTTAAGGTCAAACAACCATTTTTTCTACCAAAAATTCATGCTATAAAACTCCAACAGAGTTTCAAGAGACAGAGCAAAGAGCCACAGGAGTGAAGATAAAACTTCAATGATTGATCTATAAAATATTTTTGTATTTCAAAATCTGGATACTAGGTTATGCATGAGAAGTGACATATATATCCATCAAACCCACTGCTATTGATTTGATTCTGACCCATAGAGAAACCCATTGGGTTTCCAAGGCAGTAAATTCTTACAGATGTAGAATCCCCCATCTTTCTTCTGTGGAGTGACTGGTGGTTTGAACCACGAACCTTGTGGTTAGCAGTCAAACACTTTAGGCACTGTACCACCAGAGCTATATATATATTCCAGAAAGGAAAATGATAGAGAGCCATTGCCTTGAAGAATTGTGCTTGAACATGGTTTATTCCTCTCCAGGTATATCACACCAGCAGGAAATATCCTGAATTTAAAAGGAAGAACAAATCTCTCTACCAGATTTATGTTTCTTGAGCTTAGTCAAGTTAAAAATCATCTCGCCCCTGTCAAAGATCTTCCAAGTCCCAACACATTTTCAAAATATTATTGTAGTGATGCATCCTTAATCCAGAATAAGAATGACTGCCTGTAGATTTCCACTGGCTGTCTCATGGGTTTGGGAATGCTAAACCAAGGCTATGACCCAGATTATCCGGATTTAGGGTAGAAACACAGTATAGATATTCTTTTTCCTCTGTTCTCAATTTCAGGGATGGCAGTGTCCAGTCATGTAGAATTCTTGCCTTCTAGTAATGGCTTAGTGGCAGAATTCTTACCTTCCATGCAGAAGATCTGAGTTCAATTTCTGGCCAAGCACCTTACGTGCAGCCACCACCCATCCGTCAGTGGAAGCTTGTGTGTTGCTATGATGCTTAACAGGTTTCAGCATAGCTTCTAGACTAAGACAGACTAGGAAGAAAGGCCTGGTGATCTATTTTCAAAAAGTAGCCAGTAACAATACACCTGAGTGGTCAACACAATGGCATTGAGGAAGAGGAAGACAGAGAGAGGTACATGGAAGATACAGACAACAAAGATGAAATGTTTTGCACATACAGCATGCATTGTCAGTGATGGTAAATATTGATCTTTGGGTGGATAGCTGGGTGAACAGGCTAAATGATCAGGTATGTCTAGGCAGGAAGGAATGTGCCCATGACCATAGGGTTGGCAGATGATGTTTCTACTAGCGAATTTGTATGTTCCATAAGAATGTCCAGGTATATAGTAGAGCTGACAAAGGTCAAGACTGTGGTGACTTCTTGGTCACAGCCAGCTACCCAATGGGAGTGAGCAGTTGGACCTCTGGGCTCAGGACCATGGTCCCAGGGGACATCAAGCTCAATTGGCATAACATACTACACAAAAACGTTGTTCCACATCTTACTATTGTGGGTAATGACTGGGATCTTAAAAGCTTGCAAGTGGCCATCTAGATGCAACAATAGGTCTCTTTTAGTACAGAGCAAAGAAGAATGAAGAAAATCAAAGATGCATGGAAATAATTAGTCCAAGGGACTAGTGCACCATGCGATCCTCAGCCTATATGACCACAAGACCAGAAGAACTAGATGGTGCCTGGCTACCACTGTCAACCACTTGGAAGGGGATCTATGTAGGAGATCCTGGATAGAGTAGGAGAACAAAGAACAATTTGGAACAAAACACAAAATTATTTAAAAAAAAAA
>NW_006921647.1:4865199-4873229 GCF_000298275.1 Orycteropus afer afer | reverse complement strand
CTGGTGAAACCCCTGAGACTATGGCCCCTAGCTGCCCTTCAGGTCTGGAACTGAACCCACTCCTGTGGCTTCCAGCCAAAGGAAAGACCAGCATATGGGCTGAACATTTACATCAGGTAGATGCACTCTTTGGAAAGATTAATCATGGGAGAACAAAAGGGCAGTGTATGCACAGGGAGACCGCTCAAGGGGCAAGAGTACATGGGAAGGAAGGACACAGGGAAGAGATAACTATGAGGAGGAAGTGGGAAGAGAGCTGTTACATCATAGGAAATTCCAATCAATGTCATGAGACAAAAATGTGTATGAACTGCTGTATGGAAAATGAATTTGCTAGATAAACTTTCACCCAAATCACAATAAAATTTTTTGAAAAAAACAATAGCCAATGAAAGCCCTATGAAGCACAGTGGTCTTATCTACAATTAATCACAGGTATGGTACAGGACCAAGCAGTATTAGTTTCCTTGTGCGTGAGGTCTCCATGAAGCAGAGGCCAATTTAACAGCAGCAAACAACAACAACAAATGTCAGATTCAATTAAAGCCTACTGTTCATTTCTAAATGGTCCTTTGAAAACAAACAACCTGCAGAAAAATGACTCCCCTAAAGTGGCAGTGGTGACTTTAAAAACACATAACCTTTGACATGATCAGCCTCCTCAACCTAAGGTGTATGGTTGAGAAATCCTGATGCTGAAAGTAATACTATGAAAATAATTAAATAATTGGAAAATAAAACCTTTTGGGAAGGGCTAAAGGAAATAAGATATTTAGCCTGGAGAAGAGAAGGTTGAGGAATGACCTAATTATAGGCTTCAAGTACATAAAGAATTAATCTACAGCAGATGGTGACCAGCAGTTTCCAATTCCTGTTGAATACAGTACAAGAGAAAATTGGCTTAGAGGGTAATATAAAGGATTTAAGATAGATAAAAGAAGGAATTTACTGGCTTTTAAGGGTCAGGAAGTTTAAGAGGAGATAGGCTCTATTACTTAGGGAGGTGAAAGACACTCCTTCCCTGAGGTTTCCTGGTTTGGATTGGTTTGTTGAAGTGCATTGAGAGGGAGGGAGAGCTTTATTCTGCATTGGTGAAGGCCAGCCCGGTTCTACGTCTGTTCATTGCACCTGCGTGTTTTATTCATATAGCTACTCGTGGTTTTGTTTTGTTTTTTTCCATAAGTTATTATGATCACATGGTACTGATCAAGTGCCAGATGTATGCTGGCCATAATGAAGAAAACCATATGGATTCCAGTTTTTACCTTCTAACTTTTGCCATTTAACAATGATAAGCATTGATCATACCCTCTAAGTTCCAGGCCCTATTGCAGGCAAGGAGGATACCCAAGTTAATAAGAAATTATTGTTTTTAGCAGCAGCAGTTTGTGTATATATGTACCTGTGCTGGGGAGGTAGCAAGGGACATATATATGTTAGAATCAATTTAGAAACGTTAAATATACACATACCCAGACCCTGCCTCCAGAGACTCTGATGTGCTTTCAGAGGTATGCCATCCTGATACATTCTGCCCACTCATAATCGTCACCTGCAAGTTAGAACCACCAATTTTTACTATAAACAAAATAAGAAATCCACTATACACACAAAAAAAAAAATATAAAAAAATAAAAAGATTTCACAGAACGATAAAATCTTTTATATTTTATATTCTGTTCTATTTTCTTCAATTTTTAAAATGCTGACCAACTCCATTAAATTGATTTTGCTATTGTTTTTGTCATTAAGTGCCCTAGAGTCAGTTCCAACTCACAGAGACCCAGGTATAATAAAACAAAACACCACACAGTCATGTGCCACCCTCACAATCATTGCTATGTTGAAGTTCATTGTTGCGGCCACTGGGTCTATCCATCTTCTTGAGCATCTTTTTGCTTACCCTCTGCTTTACCAAGCATGACGTTCTTCTCCAAGGACTGGTCCCTCCTGATAACATGTCTAAAGTGCCTGACAGGAAGTCTCACCATCCTTACTTCTAAGGAGCATTCTGGCTGTCCTTCTTCTAAGACAGATTCTGGCAATCCATGGTACATTCAACATTTTTCGCCAACACCACAATTCAAAGGCATCAATTCTTCTTTAGTCTTTCTTATTCGTTGTCTAGCTATTGCATGCATATGAGGCAACTGAAAATACCCTGGCTTGACTCAGGAGCACCTTAGTCCTTAAAGTGACATCTTTGCTATTTAAACTTTAAAAAAGTCTTTTGCAGCAGATTTGCCAGATGCAGTATGTTGTTTGATATCCTGACTGCTGCTTTCATGGGTTGTAAAATTGATTTTGCAACCCTCTAATATGTCAGGACCCAGAGTTTAAAGAACAGGGGAAAGGTGGCAGCTTTGCTGCAGGCCTGAGGTACAAGAAATCATATGTTTACACCTCTTATTACAGGGAAAAAAGTAGAATGTGAGCCAATGCTAAGAGAAATAGGCCAAGGACTATATTCAGCCTCTATAGGCCTTAAATTAAAAGAGTAGAAGGAGTCCTAGAGGTTTGTATCTGATTGAACCTAAGTCCAAAGGGAGAAGAGTATGGGGACAAAAGCCTAGTATAATGAAGCTTCTGCTGGCTGGAGTGGTCCTTTGTGTTACCTGTATACACCAGGGAACTTGGGGGCATGGGAGTTCACAGACGAAGTTTATGAAGGCTCAGAGCCCTAACAAATAAGGCATATTTAAAGTCAAGAAAACGTCAAGCACAAGGGGAGCACAGTGAAATGGAGAAAAGAATACTGAGTTCCAGTCCCAGCCACACCACTAATTAGTTCAGGAGATCCAAGCAGGTCAGTTAATATGTCAAGAGACAAAGCAAGAGAGTCAACTGCAGAGGACCACAGGCACTGTCAGCCCTGGTGATTGCTACAAATCAAAAGTTGCTATCCCACAGCACAGAGTGAGAGGAAGCTGAAAATCTATTAGCCACACCCACCTAAAGTAAAGACATTATCAGTCATCACTTTCTCTTACTACCTGGGAAGCCTTGTCTTTAAAAGCAGAGTTAACACTGAGAACTTTTTGTAAGGGAGGCAAATGCACACACTGTCATCAAGTCGGATTCAACTTACAGCAACCCCTCCTTGGGTTTCCAAGGCAGTATCACTATGGAAATAGATTGCCCAACCTTCCTTCTGAGGAGTGGCTGGGGGTTTTGAACCACCAGCCTTCTGGTTAGCAGTCAAATGCCTTAGGCACTACGCCACCAGAGCTCCTTGCAAATGTTATGTTACAAGGACCAATTAAATATCAATTAGTGAGTGAAAACTATGAGCTTCCATTTCCTCATCCACAAAATAGAGATAATCATACCTGTAGTAACAGAACTGATTCTGGTTCAGGGCAGAGCCAGGAGCCATGCAACGGTTAGCATATGTAATGCTTTGTTTTACTGTGCATTCTGGGCAACATTTCAAGGGTCAGAGGGTGGAGAAAAGAACATATTGTGGTGGCTAGCCCCAACCAGGGAAACTGGGCAGTTCAATAGGAAAAAGTGTGTGTGGTATGTGTGCGTATTCAAATGGAATAGTGCACTCTGACAAGTCATAGTTCATGTTCTGAGAGTTCTTAGACTAATAAAGTGAGAAAGAGGTGGAAATGAATAACTGAGCAGCATCTTATAAGCTATAACAGGAAGATGAACAATAAGAAACTGCAGCATCTGACTATTTAACCACCAGTGCCATTGAGTTGATTCTGACTTTTGGCGACCCCACGTGAGTCAGAATAGAACTGTGTGCTCCATAGAGTTTTCAGTGGCTGCTTTTTTAGAAGCAGATTGTTAGGTCTTTCTTGCAAGATGTCCCTGGGTGAATTCAAATCACCAAACTTTCGGTTAGCAACCAGGTGCTTTAACTGTACCACCCAAACCCAGTGCCATCAAGTTGATTCTGACTCATAGGTACCATATAGGACAGAGTAGAAATGTTCCATAGGGCTTTCAAGGCTGTAAATCTTAATGGAAGCAGACTGCCTCATCTTTCTCCCATGGAGCAGCTGGTGGGTTTGAACTGCCAACTTTTTGCTTAGCAGCCAAGTGCTTTAACCATTGCACCACCAGATATCCTTTATTTAACCACAACCTCCTATATTTCCAGTTCAATTCCTTTAACACTAATTGTCAATTAGGGGCTGTACCATACCTTATCTCCCAAGGACAAATAGAAATATATTTTGTGTTTTGGGTTGTCAGATGGCAAGGGGATGATGCTGCCATTTATAGGATCAAGGGTGCACAATGTCCTGAAATAAGTGGAACAGCCTCACTCAATATGCCAATAGATCCTTTATTGAGAAGAGTCCCTTGTAACTTTACTCCAATAATTCTTTGAGCCCACTGGGAATTCCAATCCATTGATACTACCATTATTCATTCAATAAATATTTGTTTAGACCTATATGCCCTGGTCCACCACTCATCTGTCAGTTTGTCACACTGTGGTGGCTTGTGTGTTGCTATGAGGCTGGAGACTATGCTAAGGGTATTTCAAATACTAGCAGGGTCACCCATGGTGGACAGCTTTCACTGGAGCTTCCAGAAGTAGATAGATTGGAAGGAAGGATACTTCTCAAAGCATTGGCCAGTGAAAACCTTAAGAATAGCAATAAACTGACTACTATATTACTGGAAAAGTTCTGAAATAATGCCTGATAAAGTGCCTGAAGATGAGCCCCTCAGGTCAGAAAACACTCAAAATATAACTGAGGAAGAGTTGCCTCCTCAAAGTAGAGTCAACTTTAACAACGTGGATGGGATAAAGCTTTTGGGACCTCCATTTGCTCATGTGGCATGATTCAAAGTGGGAAGAAACAGCTGCAAACATCCATTAATAACTGAAACATGTAATGAACAAAGTATGAATCTAAAAAAATTGGAAGTTGTCAAAAATGAAATACAATGCATAAAGATTGATATATCAGGCATTACTAAAAAACTCACTGCCATTGAGTCGGATCCAGCTCTAAGTGACCCCTCCTTGGGTTTCCGAGCTGGTATCACTATGGAAGTAGATTGCCCAACCTTCCTTCCAAGGAGTGGCTGGTGAGTTTGAACTGCCAGCCTTCTGGTTAGCAGTCAAATGCCTTAGGCACTACACCACAAGAGCTCCCATATTATACCAGGCATTAGTGGGCTGAAAAGGACTGCTTTTGGCCTTTTTTAATCAGACAACCATATGATTTATTATGCCTGGCATGACAAATTGAAGAAGAATATTGTGACATCTATTGTCACAAAAAATGTTTCAAGATCTAGCCTGAAGTACAGTGCTGTCAGTGATAGGATAATATCTATATGCCTACAAGGAAGGCCAGTTAATACTACTATTATTTAAATTTATGCATCAAACACCAAAGCCAAAGATGGGGAAATTGAAGATTTTTACCAACTTCTGCAGTCTTAAATTGACCAAACATACAATCAAGATGTATTGGTAATTACTGGCAACTGGAATGCAAAAGTTGGAAACAATCACCAGTAGTTGGAAAATATGGCCTTGGTGATAGAAATGACACCGAAGATCACATGATAAAATTTTGCAAGACCAGTGACTTACTCATTGCAAATCCCTTTTTTCAACAACATAAAAGTATACATGTGTATTTCACCAGATGGAATTCACAGGAATCAAATGAACTACATATGTGGAAAGAGGACAGAGAAGCTCAATAACTTCAGCCAAAACAAGGCTAGGAGCTGGCCATGGAACAGACCATCAACTGCTCACATGCCAGTTCAAGTTGAAGCTGAAGAAAATTAAGTCCACGAGAGCAAAAATATGACCTCGATTATATCCCACCTGAATTTAGACACCATCTAAAGGATAGATTTAACGTACTGAACACCAAGGACCTAAAACCAGACAAATTGTGGGATGATATCAAGAACATCATCCATGAAGAAAGCAAAAGGTCATTAAAAAGAAAAAGAAGAAAAGACCAAAATGGATGTCAGAAGAGACTCTGAACCTTGCTCTTGAATGGAGAGCTAAAGTAAATGGAAGAAATGACAAGATAAAAGAGCTGAACAGAAGATTTCGAAGAGCAGTTTGAGAAGACAAGCCAATTACTATAATGAAATGTGCAAAGACCTGAAGTTAGAAAGCCAAAAGGGAGGCATACACTTGGCATTTCTCAAGCTGAAAGAATGAAAAAAAAAAAAAAAGTTCAAGCCTCAAGTTGCAATATTGAAAGACTCTATGGGGAAAATATTGAATGATGCAGAAAACAATAAAAGAAGATAGGAGGGATACAGAGTTACTGTACCAAAAAGAATTGGTCGATGTTCAGCTACTTCAAGACATGACATATGATCAAGAACCAATAGTATTGAAGGATGAAGTCAAAACTGCACTGAAGGAATTGGGGATAAACAAGGTTCCAGGAATTGACAGAATACCTATTGAGATGTTTCAATAAACAGATACCTCGCTGGCATGCCGGGCTGGCATAGACAGACACTCACTTGTCTATGCCAAGAACCTGGCCAACTGACTGGAAGAAATCCATATTTATACCCATTCCAAAGAAAGGCAATCCAGCAGAATGTTCAAATTATCAAACAATATAATTGATATCACATGCAAGTAAAATTTTGCGGAAGATAATTCAAAAATGGTTACAGCAGTATATTGACAGAACTTCCAGAACTAGATTCAGAAGATGACTTGCAACAAGGGATATCATTCCTAATGTCAGATGGATCTTAGCACAAAGAATACCAGAAAGATGTTTACTTATGTTTTATTGACTATACAGAATCATTCGACTGTGTGGATCATAACAAGTTATGGATAACACTGAGAAGAATAGGAATTCCAGAACACTTAATTGTGCTCATGAGGAACCTGTACATAGACCAGTAAACTGTCATTCAAACAGAACAAGGGGATACTGCATGATTTAAAATCAGGAAGGGAGTGTGTCAAGGTTGTATCCGTTCACTACACTTTTTCCATCTGTATACTGAGCAAATAATCTGAGAAATTAGACTATAAGAAAAAGAAAATGGCATTAGGATTGGAGGAAAGTCTCACTAACAACCTGTGATACACAGAAGACACAACCTTGCTTGCTGAAAGTGAAGATGACTTGGAGCACTTATTGATGAAGATTAAAGACTATAGTCTGCAATATGGGTTACACTTCAACATAAAGAAAAGAAAAATCCTCACAATTAGACCAACAAACAGCATCATGATAAATGAACAAAATATTTAAGTTGTCAAAGATTTCACATTACCTGGATCCACAATCAAGGCCAATGGAAGCAGTAGTTAAGAAATTGGATAACATATTGCACTTGGCAATTTTGCTGCAAAAGACCTCTTTAAAGTGTTAAAGTGCAAAGATTTCACTTTGAAGACTAAGGTGCATCTAACCCAAGCCTTGGTATTTTCTACAGCCTCATATTCACGTATGAGGCACTTCACTGGACAATGAATAAGGAAGACCAAAGAAGAATGGATGCTTTTGAATTGTGGTGTTGGAGACTACTGAAAACACCATGGACTGCCAGAAGAATGAACAAATATATCCTCAAAGAAGTCCAGCTGGATTGTTCCTTGGAAGCAAGAATGGCTAGACTTTATCTCACCTACTTTGTTTTTTTGGGGTTTTTGGGGTTTTTTTGGTCTGGTTTTAACAGATTCCCTTAATTTCTGCTTATCTGGAAATGTCCGAATTTTACCATCAAATTTGAGGGACAATTTTGCTGGGTACATAATTCTTGGTTGGAGATTTTTTATATTTTATTATTTTTATATTCTAATTATTTTAGAAGTATCAGTGATTTTGATCAGGAGCCTGCCACCTATTTTATTTTATTTTTTTTTTTAATTTTATTTTATTTATTGTGATTTGGGTGAAGATTTACAGAGCAAATTCACTTTCCATACAGCACTTCACATATACTTTGTCTCATGTCATTGACCACAGTTTACAATGTAACAGCTCCCCTCCCACTTCCTCCCCATAGTTACCTCTTTCCAGTGACCATCCCTCCAAACTCTCCTG
>NW_006921647.1:4854041-4861894 GCF_000298275.1 Orycteropus afer afer | reverse complement strand
AGACCGCAGCTCCGTATGTCTCCTTTTTTGGTATTTTCACGGAAATTCTTCTGCTAGTTGGGGTTTAGTCTACTTCTGTATCCTTCCCTTCAAGGCTCAGCGGTCCAAGATTATCTTCTGTGTCTGTGTCAATTGGTTTCCCTTTTCTTTGTTGAAGAGGATCTGTGCAGTCCTTCTGCCTAGTCCGCCACCTTGCCAGAACTCTCCTCCTCACCTACTTTGGTCATGTTGTCAGAAGGAACAATTCCCTGGAGAAGAATATCATGCTTGGTAAAGTGGAGGGTCAGCAAAAAAGGGGAAGGCCCTCAATGAGATGGATTGACACAGTGGGTGCAATGATGGGCTCAGGTGTAGCAAGGATTGTGAGGCTGGCACTGAACTAGGCAGTGTTCATTCCGTTGTACTTAGGGTCACTATGAGTCAGAGCTGGCTCATCGGCAACTAACAACAACAATATATGACCTGGTGATGCAACAGTTAAGCACTCAGCTGCTAACTGAAAGTTGGCAGTTTGAAACTTGCCCCCCACATACACATGAGGGACTCCACAGATCAGGTGATTTGCCCCCTGTGGTGTAGTAAATTACCTTGCATGGCTTTTCTAGCCCTAAGTCTTTGTAAACTCCAAGGTGGAATTTGCTGTGAGCAACTGAGGAGCTCCTGATTGTTAAAGTTATCCACCTGGGGTATTTCTGTTGAGAGTGGCACAAAGCAAGTGGCCCAAAGTTCTGGGAAGTTCGCTCTCTCTCTCTCAGGTGCTTAGAATTCTGATGTTATGATTGCCATAGAGTCAACATGACCAGTCTGCCAGGCTCAAAAGGAGCCCTCCTAGAGACATAGGGAGTCTCTCTGACTGCTGGCTGAGAAAGACGTGCTGCTGAGACACATGTGCTGCTGAGAAGGAGACACCGAGAGACACACATTGCTGAGAGAGAGACACTGAGAGATGCGCACTGCTGGGAGAGAGACTGAGAGATACTGTTGACTGAGAGACAGTGGGCTGAGAGAGACTGAGTGTTGCCCCTGAACTTGAATTGTAGCCTGGTGCTTCCTTAATAAACCCCATAATCTGTGAGTTCTGTGTGGCCACTGCAGCAAATTATCAAACCCAACAAAAAGGTGGTAGGTGCTGCGGGAGGAACGGTTGGTGTCAGGGTTGATGAAAGGGCTGGAGGGAAGCAGCATGTTTGGTCTCACAGGAATAGGCCTTGGGCTACTGATGGTGATTCTGTCTTCCTCTTGTAGGGTTAGAGGAGGCCAGAAGATGCGGCCTCCTTGCCTCTTTAGCACCCCCATAAAGATTTCAGCCCAGAACACCCAATTGGGCAGTTCTACTCTGTCACATGGAGTCGCTATGAGTCAAAAATAGACTTGGCAGCTCCTAAAGACAACTACATATACCAGACTAGATACAGTCATAAACAAGATATACTCTTACCACCTGCATGGCAGAGGTAGACAATAGACCACTAAACAATATAAAATCAGATGGAGGGAAGTGCCTTGGAAAATAACAAAGTTGAGTAAAGGTTCAGAGAGTAACTTGGAAGAAAGGTCGCTATTTTACATAGGATGGTCATAGAAAATACCTCTGTAAATACTGGAGTAGAAACCTGCATCAAATGAGAGAATCAACTATATAAAGATCAGGAAGAAGAGCATTTCCGGCAGAAGGAAGAGCAAACGCAAAGTCTCCTGAGTCAAGAATGTATTTGTCATGTTGTAGGCACAATAAAAGGAGCTGTGGTGGTGTAGCACCGAAGGCATTTGACTGCTAACCAGTTTAAACCCACCAGCCACTCCGCAGAAGGAAGACTGGACAATCTACTTCCGTAAAGATTTACAGCCTTGGAAACCCAAAGGGGGTTGCTATGAGTTAGAATCAACTCAATGGCAGTGAATTTGGGTTTGTTTTCTTAGGCACAATAAAGAGACCAGAGCATAATGAACAAGAGGAAGAATAATAGGAAATGAATGTGGAAAGTAAGTGGTTGATCATGAATATCTTATTGGCCATGATAAAGGCTTTGAATCTAATATTAAATAAAACAAGAAGTCATTGGACGATTTTTAGCAGGAAGTTACACAATCTAGTTTATGTTTTAAAAAGATCAGTCAGTGGAAAAGAAACAAAGAGGATACGGGTAGAAGAGAAACTAGATTGGAAGTCCTAAGGGGAGCATCTGATTATCCAGGTACATGTTATATGCCTGCACCAGTGTTGGTGGTGGGGGAGGATGGAGAAAGCAAGTACCTGACTTCTGAAGTGGAGGGCAGAGTCCTCACCTACAAACTTTCCCATGATGGCAGATTTCCCCAAAATAGGAAAGGGAGTCAGATCTGGAACCATCAAGAAAATGACAAATGGCCACAACACATTAGACTCAGAAGGACTTTGGTTACTGGGTAAGGCAGTAAAGGAAAGGGAGAAGTGTAAAATGACACCCAGGCCTATGGCTTTGGTGACAGAATAGATGGCGATATTGTTTATTCATCAAGATAAGAAACACAGAAGACAGGGAAAAGTGTTAAGCTCCATCTGAGGAATATTAAATCCAATAGAGAGTTGGTGATGCAACTAGATTTTGAGGGTATGGTCTAAATAAAGGAGCCCTCATGGCATACTAGGAGCTCTGGTAGCATAGTGCCTAAGGCACTTGACTGCTAACCAGAAGGCTGGCGGTTCAAACCCACCAGCCACTCCTTGGAAGGAAGATGGGACAATCTACTTCCATAGTGATACTGCCTCAGAAACCCAAGGAGGGGTCGCTATGAGTCGGGTTTGACTCAACGGCACATAACAACAACAACAACAACTAGTGTTAATAATCCGAGAAGTTGGACTATCTGAAGAACACAGCATCAGGATTGGAGGAAGTCTCATTAACAACCTGCAATATGTAGATGACACAACCTTGCTTGCTGAAAGTGAAAATGGCTTGAAGCACTTACTGATGAAGATAAAAGACCACAGTCTTCAGTATGGATTACACCTCAACATAAGGAAAATCCTCACAACTGGACTAATAAGCAAGATCATGATAAATGAAGAAAAGACTGAAGTTGTTAATGATTTCATTTTATTTGGATCAATAATCAACACATTGCATTGGGAAAATCTGCCACAAAAGACCTCTTTCAAGTGTTATAGAGCAAAAATGTCACTTTGAAGATTAAGGTATGCTTGACCCAAGCCATGGTCTTTACAATAGTATCATATGCATGTGAGACCTGAACAATGAATAAGAAAGACCACAGAAGAATTGATGCATTTGAATCATGGTGTTAGCAAAGAATATTAAGTGTACCATGGATTGCTAGAAGAATGAAATCAGTCTTGAAGGAAGTATTGTTGGAATGCTTAGAAGTAAGAATAGCCAGACTTTGTACCTCATACTTTGGTCATGTTATCAGGAGGGACCAGTCTCTGAAGAAGGATATCATGCTTGGTAAAGTACATGGTCAGTGAAAAATATGAAGACCCTCAATGAGATGGATTGACACGGTAGCTGCAACAATGGGCTCAAGCATAGCAACAATTGTGAAGATGGTGTGGGACTGGGCAGTATTTTGTTCTGTTGTACATGAGGTCGTTATGAGCCAAAACTGACTTAATGGCACCTAAGGTTGGGGTGGTATATTGGTTTGTTTTTGTTTCTCTGTCAAAAAAACATAACAGAGTACACTCAAACATACTCCTTCACTGGACTGAAAGGCCAGGAGAAATGAGGGGCTAAAAATTCAGAAGAGTAAAAATTCATGGAGTAAGTTCTCAGAAACAGAAGAGGGTGCTGGGTCTGCAGCTCAGACAGAGGGAATGATGATGAAGTAAAGAAAAGGCACTGTGGTAGTTAAGTTTGTGTGCCAACTTGGCTAGGCCAGGTTAAGTGACTGGGCAGCTGGATGTAGTATTTCCCATGATGAGACTAAAAATCAATTCCATGGTGGAATCTACTGTGAGCAGCTGAGTAGCAACCTTAAGGATGTGCTCTGCTTTTTGTATATAAACAGAAGACTCGGGGAATGGTCTCTAGTGTATGGCACACTTGAACCTTGCATGTAGCTGTGTCGTTCAACAGCCTGCCATGCTCTGCTGACCTTGGGACTTACAGTGGACTTGAATCAATGGCCTGCCATGTGGTTTGGTAACATCGGAGTTCTACCTTTTTACTTGTCAACCTTGGTTGGTTTTATCAGTCTCAGCAGCCAGCAGCTGTCTGAGTGAAGAAAAGCCTCTAGCTGTAGCGGGCTGGGAGCAGGAGGCAGAGCTGAACCCCAAGGTTGAGGAGCTTTCATCCCGCCCCTATAGCCTGGCACTTGAACTTGGACTTAAAGCCTCCAAATTTTAAGAATAAACTCCTGTCTGTTCAAGCCATCCCATTTGTGGTATATTCCTGTCAGAGTGGCACTAGGTAACCAGAACAGAATATGGTACTGAGAGAGTGGGGTGCTTCTCTGACAGATACCTAAAATGTGGAAACAGGAGTGGAGTGAAATGTGCCAAGACCTGGAGTTAAAAAACCAAAAGGGAAGAACACATTTGGCATTTCTCAAGCTGAAAGAACTGAAGAAAAAATTTAAGTCTCACGTTGCAATATTGAAAGATTCTATGGCAATATATTGAATGATGCAGAAAACATCAAAACAAGGTGGAAAGAATACTCAGAGACCAAAAAGAACTGGTCAATCTTCATCCATTTTAGGAGGTGACATATGATCAAGAACCAATGGTGTTAAAGGAAGAAGTCAAACCTGCACTGAAGGAATTGGTGAAAAACAAGGCTCCTAGAATTGATGGAATACCCATTGAGATGTTTCAACACAAAGACACCACACTGGAGGCACTCACTAGGCTATGCCAAGAGATTTAGAAGACAGCTACCTGCCCAACTGACTGGAAAAGATCCATTTTTGTACCCATTCCAAAGAAAAGTGATCCTGCTGATTGTGGAAATTATTGGCCAATATCATTAACATCATACGCAAGTAAAATCTCATTGAAGATAGTTCAAAAATGGTTGCAGCAGTATATTGACAGGGAAATTCCAGAAATGTAATCTAGATTCATAAAAGGATGTGGAACCTTTGTGAATACCATTGCTGATGTCAGATTGATCCTGGCTGAAAGCAAAGATGTTTACTTGTGTTTCATTGACTATGCAAAAGCATTCAATTGTGTGAATCATAACAAATTATGGATAACATTGAGAAGAATGGGAATTCCAGAACACTTAATTGTGCTCATGAGGAACCTGTACATAGACCAGGAGACTTGTTCAAACAGAACAAGGATATACTACATGGTTTAAAATCAAGAAGGGAGTTTGTCAAGGTTGTACACTTTCACCACACATGTTCAATCTGGCAAATAATCCGAGAAGATGGACTATATGAAGAAGAATGTGGCATCGGGGCTGGAGGAAGACTCATTAACAACCTATGATATGCAGATGACACAACTTTGCTTGCTGAAAACAAGGATGACTTGAAGCACTTATTGATGAAGATTAAAGACTACAGTCTGCAGTATGGATTACACTTCAATATAAAGAAAACAAAAATCCCCACAACTGGACCAATAAGCAGCATCATAATAGATGGAGAAAAGATTTAAGTTGTCAAATATTTCATATTATTTGGTTCTACAATAAACACCAATGGAAGCAGGAGTCAAGACATAAGATGGCATATATCATTGGGCAAATCTGCTGCAGAAGACCTCTTTCAAGTGGTAAAGAGCAAATATCTCTCCATGAAAACAAAGGTGCGCCTAACCCAAGCCATGGTATTTTCATTCATCTCATGTGCATGTGAGAGCTGGACAGTGAATAAGGAAGACTGAAGAAGAAGTGATGCTTTCAAGTTGTGGTGTTGGTGAAGAATACCAAGAGTACCATGGACTGCTAAAAGAACTAACAAATCTGTCCTGGACGAAGTGCAGCTGGAATGCTCTGTTGAAGCGAAAATGGCCAGACTTCATCTCACCTTCTTTGGTCATGTTATCAGAAGGAACCATTCCCTGGAGAAGGATATCATGCTTGGTAAAGTGGAGGGTTGATGAAGAAGGGGAAGGCCCTCAATGAAATGGATTGACACAGTGGCTGCAATGATGAACTCAAGTATAGCAAGGATGGTGAGGCTGGCACAGTATGGGACAGTGTTTCGTTCTGTTGTGCACAGGGTCACTACGAGTCGGAGATGACTCGACAGCACCTAAAAATAACAGTTAATGTTGTGCATCACTTTTACTGGGCTATGGTCTTGAGTGGCTGGGCAGCTGGATATAGTTATCCCCCATGATGACATGATAATCACATTCATGGGGAATCTGCTATGAGCAGCTAGGAAGCTGTCTCTGGGGTGTGGCCTACCTCCATTGTATAAGGAGAAGCTTTGGGAAAGGCCTCTAGTTTTTGGTGCATCTAGACCCTGCATTTAGCTGAGTCTTCATCTCAGTGGCCTGGTGTGTTGCCAGACAATGTTGGGATTTTTCCTGGACTTGAACTATTGGACTGCCGTGTTGTCTACTAATCTTGGGAGTGTGTCATTTTACTTGTCCATCTTGGTTCCTCAGCCTCAGCAACTAGCACATGTCTGAGTCATAAAAAGCCTCCAACTCTAGTGGGCCTGGAACAGAAAGCAGAGCTAAAGCCCAAAGTCAAGGGGCCTTCACCCAGGCCCTAGGTCCAGCACTTTGAACTCGAATTTCTAGCACCTTAAACTATAAGAGAATAAATTCCTGTTTGTTAAAGCTATCCATTTGTGGTATGTCTGTTAGCAGCACTAGAGAACCAATACAATTCTCTGTGGAACAGGGCATATGTAGTAAGATTCAGGATGATATTCCCAAGATGTTGTTCACAACTGTACACCTAGCCCTTTGCAACACCTGGTACATGCTAAACATGAAATATGCATTTATTAAATGAAAGACTGAATAAATGAATAATTATTAATTAACATAAATACACATATGTAAACAAAATCCATGTAACAACAAGTTATCATTTAAATGTGGTAACATGGTCCAGTTCTAGTACTTATTAGCAATTCCTTCTCACTAAAGAAGCTCTGGTAGCATAATGCCTAAGGTGCTTGACTGCTAACCAGAAAGCTGGTGGTTCAAACCCACCAGCCACTCCTCAGAAGGAAGATGGGGCAATCTATTTCCATAGTGATACTGCCTGGGAAACCCAAGGAGGGGTTGCTGTGACTTGGGTCCAACTTGAGGGCACATAACAGAACAAAAGAGAGTTTTAAAGCCTTTAGCCAAGAATAGTTACATAAGAATCTATTCTGACAATTGGCATAACATACTATACAAAACATTGTTCCACCTCCTACTTTGGCTAGTAGCAACTGGGATCTTAAAAGCTAGCAAGCTGCCATCTAGATTTAACAATGGGTCTCTCCTCATCCAGAGCAAAGAAGAATAAAGAAAACCAAAATTCATGGAAACAATTAGTCCTAGAGACTGGTACACCATCTGATCTGCAGCCTATGCAACTATGAGACCAGAAGAACTAGATGGTGCCCGGCTACCACTGTCATCCACTTGGAAGGTGATCCACTTGGAAAGGGATCTCCTATATAGTAGATCCTTGATAGAGAAAGAGAACAATGTGGAACAAAACTAAAAATCATTTGGAGGAAAAAAAAAAAAGTTGGGGACCAGGTTTGCTGATCCAATAGAGCCTGGTAGAACCACTGAGACTATGACCCCTAGCTGTCCTTCAGGTCTGGAATTGAACCCATACCTGTGGTTTCCAGCCAAACAAAATACAGGCATATGAGTTGAACATTTACCTCAAGTAGATACCCTCTTTGGAGAGAACAATCATGGGAGAAAGTAG
>NW_006921647.1:4852060-4853556 GCF_000298275.1 Orycteropus afer afer | reverse complement strand
GACAGCTTGGAGATTCCTGAGTGGTGGTAGGACCTAAGAATTAACCTAAAAATCAGCCCTGCTAGCCAGGGACTGCACGGACGACTGCTCTAGTGGCTGGGGGATAAAAGCAGCAGCGGTGAAGAGGAAGATGGGCTGAGCTGTGGACTTTTGCCTGTCCGGAGGGCATCGCCATTTTGAATGTTTACAAGTGGCTTGACCATTTTGGATATTTATGGAGACAGGGCTCTCTGAGATTCCAGGGGCTTAAGAAGAGGTCTGCTTTCCAGTAACCCCAAGGACATTCTGGACCTGGACAACTGAAAAGGTACGACATTCCTCTTGTTACTCTTATATCCCACACCCAATTGGTGAACAGAGGTGCGGCAATCCCCTGCTCCCACCCACCATCTGGGCCCACAGGAACTCCATCCCGGTCTGTGTGCTCAGACAGAGCCTGGGTGACCTGCCCTGTCCTCTGCTGATTTTTTTTCTTTTCCTTTTTCTCTTTGTTTTTTCTGGTGTTTAGTTTGCTTGTATTTGTCTGTTTAAAAACTACTGTTATTATTAATACTTCTGTCTTTTTTACTAGTCTTCTCCTCCCAGGTCCTAGTTTACACCTTTTTTTTTCCCCATTTCCCTGTTCCAGGTTAAAAAAAAATTTTTTTTAATTTAAATTCTTTTCCCCTCCCTTTTTTTCTCATGGTTAACACCATTCCTTTTTTTTTTTTTTTTTTTTTCCTTCTCTACCTTTATTCTCTTAGTGTCCTATCCCCAAATATTGCAGGTTTTCTTGGTTTTTTTCTTCTTTACTCCCTTTTCTCTTGTTTTTTGGTTACTGTTCCTGTGTAATTACATGGTGTGTTTTTTGTCCATGTGCTTATAGTTTTTTGATCGTTATTCAATTGTAATTTTTGTGTAACTGAGTGGAAGACAGCAACAGTCCCTATAAGATACAACCACACCCACACCTCATGCAACTTCACTTACTGAGCAAGAGCCACCACCTCTTTCTCCAACAAAAGGGCCAACAATAAAAAAGTACCAAGAAGAGCCTGAATCACCCTTGGCTGCTCTTCACAAACAGTTAACAGAGATATTAATACAATACCACAATGTCTTGGAGACAAAAGACCATCACAGTCCACACAAAGAATCAAGATAAAGTGATAGAAACAAGGGAGCAGGATACAGCCCCAGAGCACATCCCTGAGGAAGAAGCAGCATTGGAACTCTCTGATAAGGAATTCAAAAAAGTTATATTTAGGTATCTTCAAAGGACTGAGAGACAGACCAAAGAAAACACAGAAAAAACCTTAGAAGAATATTGGAAAAAAAAATATAAGAACAAGATTGACAAATTAAATGAAAAATTAGAAATGATGCTAAATCTACAGAAAGAAATCCAGAAGATTAATCCTAAATTGTCAGAAATAGATAACACATTGGAAGGGCAAAGGAGTAGAATTGATGCCATGGAAGACAGAATTAATGAGATGGAAGAAAAATACCTGAAT
>NW_006921647.1:4830471-4842903 GCF_000298275.1 Orycteropus afer afer | reverse complement strand
ATGTTCATCGCAGCACTATTTACAATAGCCAAAACATGGAAACAACCTAGGTGTCCATCAACTGAGGAATGGATATCCAAACTATGGTACATACACACAATGGAATACTATGCAACCCTAAAGAATATAATGTAGAATCTGCAAAACACCGCATAACATGGATGAAATTGGAGGACATTATACTGAATGAAATAAGTCAATCACAAAAGGACAAATATTGTATTAGTCCATTATTGTAAATGTCAAGGAAATGTTTATCTATGGAAGGACATTTTCTTTGTTGGTTACCAGGGGTGAGAGGGGAGGGGAGGGAACACTGTTAGGTAGATAGAGATAAGTATTGATTTGGGTGAAGAGAAGGGCAATGTACAAAATGTGAGTGATCAGTATAGTGGCACTGAGGAAGAGAAAGACATAGAGAGGTACATGGGAAGTACAAACAACAAAGATGAACCCGTTTGCACATATAGTATGGCGTTGTCAGTGAAGGCAAACATCGGTATATGGGTGGATAGATGGGTGGACAGCTGAACTATTAGGTATGTCTATGAAGTGGGGAGTGTACCCAAGAACATGTTTAGGGTTGGCAGACAATTGTCCTGTAAGTTTATGTGTATGATCTGAATTCCCAGGTGTATAGTGGAGCTGACAAGGGGCAAGGTTGTAGTCACTGCTTGCTCACAGCCAGCTACCCAGATGGACCGAGTAGTTGAACCTGTGGGATCGGGACCATAGTCACAGTGGACATCAAGCTCAATTGGCATGACATACTATACAAAACATTGTTCCACCTCCTACTGTGGTGAGTAGCAACTGGGATCTTAAAAGCTTGCAAGCTGCCATCTAGATGCAACATTGGGTCTCTCCTCATCCAGAGCAAAGAAGAATGAAGAAAACCAAAAATTCATGAAAACAATTAGTCCTAGTAACTGGTACACCATCCGATCTGTTGCCTGTATGACTATGAGACCAGAAGAACTAGATGGTGACTGGCCGTTACTGTCAACTACTTGGAAGAGGATCTATGTAGGAGACCCTGGATAGAGAGGGAGAACAATGTGGAACAAAACTCAAAATCATTTGGGAAGAAAAAGGGGGGGGGGTGCGGACCAGGTTTGCCTGGTGGAACCACTGAGACTATGGCCCCTAGCTGCCCTTCAGGTCTGGAATTGAACCCACGCCCGTGGCTTCCAGCCAAACAATAGACAGGCATATGAGTTGAACATTTACCTGAGGTAGATATACTCCTTGGAGAGAACAAGCATGGGAGAAAGAAGGGCTGTTTATGCACAGTTAGACATCTCAGGGGGCAGGAGTGTGTGGAGGGATGGACACAGGGAAGACGTAACTATCAGAAGGAAGTAGGAGGGAGATGTTGCATTGTGGTAAATTGTGGTCAATGTCATGAGACAAAGTGTATGTGAACTGCTGTATGGAAAATGTATTTGCTCTGTAAATTTTCACCCAAATCACAATAAAAAATAAATTTAAAAAAAGAATCTATTCTGATTTGAGGCCATATCCTCCTCCTTCCCATCCTTGTATTTTACTCTCTAATTTGTAACTGTGTTTCACACTATCTATTATTGTCATTTTATTACCATTGCACAAGTTTTTACAATGCAGCAAGCACTGGAGATAAAACTTCCCTCAAAGAAGGGGGGTCTGGAAAGCCCCTCTGCCTGCAAATATCTTTTTAAAACATTTTGTGTAACTAATATGAGAGCTTCTATAAGATACCATAGATTTTTAAGGCAATGAAATAAAGTAAGTTATTAAGAATTTTTTTTAATACATGAAATGATAGAAAAATATCTATCTTCTAGTCTTCAGTTATACAACCAGTTAAGATTAGATGGTGGGCAAAGACAACCACTACCATAGAAACAATGAAAAAATACCAAACATACTTCTAATTTTTTACCCCCTTTAAAGCTACTTAAGAGCTATTAATGTGAACAAGTCTAAAATAACTAAATTTCAGAGTAGGATGACCATTCCTACATCAGCAGAAACTAGTTGTTTTCATCCTTGGCTGAAACTGTCTAGTCTAAGCATCCATGAGCAAAGGAGGGTGGGGAGCAGGGGAGGAATACTGATGGGACAAAAAGAAGCCAGCTGAAATTTATGGCCATGTGTGCTACTGTGATAGATTAGAATCTGAATGATCCCCAAACTAAGATATAGACCTGCTTACCTCTTAATTCTCTCATAGCAGATTTTGTTTGAGTAACTAATAGTGTAGGAGACCAGGACTAAGGTGGAGTGCAGAGAGACATCTTGTAGTTTTACAGTGTGTAGATCTCAAAGCCTGAAGAAGGATGGACCCAATCTCATCCTCAAAATGAAACCAGAGGTGAACAGAAACAAATAAAAGTAGATAAATATTACCAGCCCAGCTAAATTCCTGATTAAATTAAAGAGATCAGCCTCTCACACTAAGTGTCTGAAAGAGGAAAGAGACCGCCCTTTATGGTAATAATATTATCTATTTTATTCCTTACTATTGCTTTATACAAAAAGCTCTCGTAGTGTAGTGGTTAAGGCATTTGGCTGCTAACCAAAAGGTTGGTGGTTCAAACCTATCAGCCACTCTGCAGAAGAAAGATGAGGCTGCCTGCTTCTCTAAAGATTTACACCCTTGGAAACCCAAAGGGGGTAACTATGAATTGGACTCAATGGCAGTAAGTTTACTACTTTATACAAGGAATCCTTGTGGTGCCATGGTTAAGAGCTTGGCTGCTAACCAGAACATCAATGGTTCAAATCCTTCTGCTGCTCTGTAGAAACTTGTGGTAGTCTCCTTCCATAAAGATTATAGCCTTGGAAACTTTATGGGTGTAGTTCTACTCTGTTCAATACCAAAACCAAACCAAACTCACTGCCATCAAATTGTTTCCAACTCTTAGTGACTCCTATTGGTTTTCTGAGGCTGTAAATCTTGGCAGAAGTAGATCACCCTGTCTTCCTTCCATGGAGCAGCTGGTGGGTTTGAACCACTGGCCTTCTGGCTGCTAGTCAAGTGCCTTACGCACTCCACCACCAGAGCTTCTTACTCTGTTCAAAAGGGTTATTGTAAGTTGGAACTGACTCAACAGCAATAGGTTGTTTGTTGTTGTGTTTTTTAAAACACATTATCTGGCACACAATTTAAAAAAAAAAAAAAAAAAAAAAAGGAAGAAAATGTTAACCATTACCAAGAGAAAAAATAGTAAATAGAGACAGACATACAGTTGATCCAGATGTCCAGATTAGTGGACAAAAACTTTAAAATAATCATAAAAATATGTTAAAGAATTAAAAGGAAAACTTGGACAATATTTTAAAGAGAAATGCTAAATGAAATAAGCCAGATATAAAATACCATGTATTTTATAGATTCCATTTATATGAAATGTCTGGAATAGGCAAATCCATACAGACAGAGAGTAAATTAATGGTATATAGGGCCTGAGGTAGAGGAAGGGGGACTAGGCATAAGGTTTCTTGTTAGAATAATGAAACTATCCTGGAATTGGAACTGATGTTGCACAATTTATGAATATACTAAAATCCACTCAATTGTACACTTTAAAAGGGTAAACACTGAATTTGCAAAAGCTGCATGACAGATATAATGATGACAGAGAAAAAAGATTAGCTGCTGACGCTGCTCATGTGCAACCAAACACCTCATGGGACTTGGTTGCTTAGCTTCATGGGATATCGCATTTAATTGGCCTAATAACATGTTTAGTTCTTCTGTTCTACCTCCTAGTTTGTTGAATACTATGTAGAGTCTTAAAACTTTGCAAGAGATCATCCAAGGCACAACACATCTCTATTCACCTAGAACAACAGAGAAAGAAGGAGAGTCAGGAATTGGAGGAGAATATGGAATGTATGGCTAATTGTTTCCATAAACAATTGCATAAACTTTGCCATGAAACTACCTTTGCCATCCAGAAGAACTGGATGGTGCCTAGCCACCATAACAAAAAAAAAAAGGAAAAGGTAAATCTTCACCCAAATCACAATTAAAAAAAAAGGAAAAGGAAAAGAAAAGGCTGAACATACAATTTATGGTATATAAATTATATCTCAATTAAAAAACTAATATAGCTGTAAGGAGAATTAGAAAATACACAATGGTAGTTAGAGATCTCTATACTCTTCTCTCAATAATTCACAGAAGAAGTTAATAGAGAATCAGCAACTTTATAGTAATACTATCAAAATCCATGACCTAACTGGCATTTATAGAGAACACTACAACCAACAGATGGCAATAACGTCAATGAAAAGATAAACTCGTTCTTTGAGAAATCAATAAACTTAAAATAAATCTATATGCAATCTGATCAGAGAAAAAAGAAATAAGATAAACTACTGGTAAAAGAAATGAAAGCTATGACATCTATAGAGATTCCACATACATTAAAAAGATACAAAGGATATAAAAAATTTTATGCTTATAAATTTAACATGTTAGAGGAAATGGATAAATTATTCCAAAAAGCACAAACTATAAAAAAAAATAACTCAAGAAGAGATTTATGAACTGAATAGCTCTATATCTATTAAAGAAATTGAATTCACAGTTTAAAAATTGACTACAAATAAAACTTGAGACACAGATGACTTCATTAATAAATTCTACTAAGAATTTAAGGGAAAAAATAATACCCATTCTACAGAAACTCTTCCAGAAAATATAATTGGAGGAAATTTTTGATCTATAAGTCCAGGATTACCTTTTATTTAATAAACTCAGACAAAAATACTACAAAAAACCAGTATCCCAGTATCTCTCATAATTATATATGCAAAAATTACTAATAAAAGTTTACCAAATCAAATCTAACAATGTACAACAGATAATAATACATCATGGCCAAGTGGACTTTCTCCCATACTTGAAAGGTTAGTTCAACACTTGAAAATCAAACAATGTAAATTACCATATTAACAGAATAATAAGAAAACACATGACAATCTCAATAGATTTAGAAAAAGTTTGACAAAATCCAATATCCTTTCATGATACCAAAAAAATAAAAAATAAAAACCTCCCAGGAAACTAGAATTAGAAGAGAACTTTCTAATAATAGATAATAGAAGAGAACAACTCTGTAAAGGGTATCTACAACAAGAAATTATAGCTAACATCACACTTCTGGAGAATGCTTTCAAGAATAAGATTAGGAGATCTAATCTTACTATTTCTGTTCAACACTGTATTGGAGGTTCTGGCCATGAAATCAGGCAAGAAAAAGAAATAAAATACATCTAGGTTGGAAAGGCCACCACTCATTTGTCAGTTTGTTGTTACCGTGGTGGTTTACTTGTTGTTGTGAATCTGGAGACTATCCCACTAGTATTTCCAATATCAGCAGGGTCACCCACAGTGGACAAGTTTCAGCAGAGCTTCCAGACGAAGACAAACTGGGAAGGTCAGAGCCATCAACTTCTGAAAAAATTGGCCACTGAAAACCTTATGTATTGCAGTAAAATACTGTCTGATATATTACTGGAAAACTTTATGAAGACCTTGGAGAGAACAATTATGGGAAAAAAGAAGGATTGTGTATACACAGGGAGACAGCTCAGAAGGCAGGAATGCATGGAGGGAAGAAGTAACTATGGGGAGGAAGTGGGAGGGGAGCTGTTGCATTGTGGTAAATTATAATCAATGTCATGAGACAAAGTTTATGTGAGCTGCTGTATTGAAAGTGAATTTGCTCTGTAAACTTTCACCCAAATCACAATAAACAAATAAATTAATAATAATAATAAAAACTTTATGAAGAGACATGAAACATTGTCTGATATAGGGCCTAAATATGAGCCCCTCAGGTTGGAAGGCCCTCAAAATATGACTGCCTCTCCAAAGTAGAGTTGACCTTAATGCCATTGATAGAATACAGCTTTCAGGATGTTAATTTGTTAATGAGACATGACTCAAAATGGGAAGAAACAGCTGCAAACATCACTTAATAATCAAAACATGGAATGTATGAAGTATGAATCTAGGAAAATTGGAAGTTGTCAAAAATGAAATGGAACGCATAATGATCAATATCGTAAGCATTAGTGAGCTGAAATGGATAAGTGATGGCCAATTGAATCAGAAAATTATATGATCTACTATGCTGGGAATGACAAATTGAAGAGGAACGTTGTTCCATTCATTGCCAAAAAGAACATGTCAAGATCTAGCCTGAAATACAATGCTGTCAGTGATAGGATAATATCTATATGCCTACAAGGAAGACCAGTTAATAGTACTAATATTCAAATTTACACAACAACCACTAAAGTCAAAGATGAAAAAATTGAAGATTTTTACCAACTTCTGCAGTCTGAAGTTGACCAAACATGCAATCAAGATGTATTGACAATTATTGGTGATTGGAATGTGACAGCTGCAAACAAAGAAGAATCATCAGTAGTTGGATAATACGGCCTTGGTGATAGAACTGACACTGGAGATCACATGATAGAATTTTGTAAGACCAGTGACTGATTCATTGCAAACACCTTTTTTACAACAACATAAACAGTAGCTACACCTGTGGACTTCACCAGATAGAAAACACAGAAATCAAATTGACTACATCTGTGGGAAAAGGCAATGGAGAACCTCAATATCATTAGTCAAAAAAAGACTAGGAGCTGACTGTGGAACAGACCATCAATTTCTCATATGCATATTCAAGTTGAAGCTAAAGAAAATTAAAATAAATCCACAAGAGCCAAAATGTGACCCTGATTATATCCCACCTGAATTTAGAGACCATCAGAAGAATATATTTGACACGCTGAACACCAATGCCCGATGATGACCAGATGAGTTGTGGGATGACATCAAGAACATCATACATAAGGAAAGCAAAAGGTCATTTAAAAGACAGGCAAGGAAGAAAAATCCAAAATGGATGTCAGAAGAAACTCTGAAACTTGCTCTTGAATGAAGAGTAGCTAAAGCAAATGCAAAAAATGCTGATGTAAAAGAACTGAATGTTGTTGTTGTTATTGTTATGTGCCGTTGAGTCGGACCCAACTCATAGCGACCCCTCCTTGGGTTTCCAAGGCAGTATCACTACTGAAGTAGATTGTCCAACCTTCCTTCCGAGCAGTGGCTGGTGGGTTTGAACCACTAGGCTTCTGGTTAGCAGTAAAGAATAAAAGATTTCAAAGGGCAGCTTGAAAAGACAAAGTAAAGTATTATAATGAAATGTGCAAAGACCTGAAGTTAGAAAACCAAAGGAGAAGAACACACTCAGCATTTCTCAAACTGAAAAAACTTAAGCCTTGGGTTGCAATATTGAAGGATTCTGTGGACAAAATATTGAATGATTCAAGAGGCATCAAAAGAAGATGGGAGGAATACACAGAGTTACTGTATCAAAAAGAGTTAGTTGATGTCCAACTATTTCAGAAGGTAACATATGATCAAGAAACAATGGTACTGAAGGAAGAAGTTCAAACTGCACTGAAGGAACTAGCAAAAAACAAGGTTCCAGGAACTGATCGAACACCCACTGGGATATTTCAACAAACAGATGCAGTACTGGAGGTGCTTACCTGTTTATTCCAAGAAATCTGGAAGACAACTAACTGGCCAATGGACTGGAAGAGATCCATGTTTGTGCCCATTCCAAACAAAGGTGATCCAACAGAATGTGAAAATTATCAAATGACCAGTAACATCGTTGTTGTTGTTGTTATGTGCCATCAAGTCGGACCTGACACATAGCAATCCCTCCTTGGGTTTCTGAGGCAGTATCACCATGGTAGTAGATTGCCCAACCTTCCTTCTGAGAAGTGCCTGGTGGTTTTGAACCACCATCCTTCTGGTTAGCAGTCAAATGTCTTAGGCACTATGCTACCAGAGCTCAGATGCAAATAAAATTTTACTGAAGAAGGCTGGCGGTTCAAACCCACCAGCCACTCCTCGGAAGGAAGATGGGGCAATCTACTTCCATAGTGATATACCTCAGAAACCCAAGGAGGGGTCACTATGAGTCAGGTGTGACTCTACGGTACATAACAACAACAATTAAAAATAGTGGCAGCATTGTATTTGTTTTCTACCCCTTGCCAACTTGGCACCTGTACAAATCTTCAATGCGTGGTATCTGTACAGATCTCCACTGGGTGACTCCAGTCCCTTAGCTCCTGAGCAGCAACCTCACCCTTTTGTCCTGGCAGCCCCATTCCTCTCCCTTTTGGGCAGGGCAGCCCTGCCCCCTCACTCTTGGGCAGCAGCTATGACTCCATACCACTGGCTCACATGAACAAGCAGCCCCACACTCCAGAACCAAGTTGGTAAAGGACTGGCTTTTTGAAACCTAGGGGGCTGTGGTAGTTCCACCCCCCAAAGGCCATGGTCCTACCCCTGAGGCTGAGGCAGCTCTGCTTCCGTTTCCTTGATCTCTCCACTTTTGCCAATTAATGCCCGAGGGCAACCCACTCCACCAGGAAAACTCCTACCCAATGGCACATGGCTTTTTCCTCCATTGGCTGGTAAGCCTGTTGCTGTTTAATGCCAGTCTCTGGGCTCTGTTACTGCCGTCTCTTATGCTGGTCTCTCATGCTGGTCTCTCTGCTGGTACCTCTCTGTCAGTCTCTCGGCTCTGCTCCTGCCATCTCTCATGCCACACACCAGGGTCTCTCTGCCAGTGTCTCGGGTCAAGGATTCACTCCACTTCTGTTTCCACATTTTACATATCTGTCAGAGCAGTAGCCTATTCTCTCAGTACCATATTCTGTTCTGGGTACCTAGTACCACTCTGACAAGAATATACTACAAATGAGGTGGCTTGAACAAACAGGAGTTAATTCTTACAAGTTGGAGGCTTTAAGTCCGAGTTCAAAGTGCCAGGTTCAAGGGGCTAGATGAAAGCCCCTCAACCTTGGGGTTCAGCTCTGCCTCCTGCACCCGGCCCACTGAAGCTAGAGGTTTTTCTTCACTCAGACAACTGCTGGCTGCTGAGACTGACAAGCCCAAGATTGACAAGTAAAAAAGGCACAGTCCCAATGCTACCAAACCACATGATAGACCATTAATTCAAGTCCATTGAATGTCCCAAAGTAGACAGAGCATGGCAGCCTGCTGGACAATGAGACAGTTACATGTAGGGTTCAAGTGAGCCATAAGCTAGAGACCATTCCCAAAGCTGTTTCTTATATATGGGAAGCAGACCACATACCCAAAGCAGCTACTCAGTTACTCCAGTAGAGTCCACCATGGAGTTAATTACCAGTCTCACCATGGGGAATAACTACATTCAGCTGTGCAGCCACTCAGCCAGGCCCAGCCAAGTTAACACACAAACTTGACCACCACAATATTGACAGGGAACTTCCAGAAATTTATGCTAGATTCAGAAGAGGACATAGAACAAGGGATATATCATTGCCGATGTCAGATGGATCTTGGCTGAAAGCAAACAATACCAGAAAGTTGTTTACTTGTGTTATATTGGCTGTGCAAAGGCATTCAACTGTATGGATCATAAGAAATTATAGATAACATTGCAAAGAATGGGAATTCCAGAACAGTAATTGTTCTCATGAGGAACCTTACATAGACCAAGAGGCTGTCATTCGAACAGAACAAGGGGATACTGCATGATTAAAATCAAGGATATATATCATGGTTGTATCCTTTCACCATACTTAGTTAATCTGTATGCTGAGAAAACAATCCAAGAAGCAGGACTATATGGCATCAGGATTGGAGGATGACTCATTAACAACCTTCAATATGCAGATGAAACAACCTTGCTTGCTAAAAGTGAAGATGACTTGAAGCATTTACTAATGATGATCAAAAACTACAGTCTTCAGTATAAATTACACCTCAATATAAAGAAAACAAAAATCCTCACAACTGGACCAATAAGTAACATCATGTTAAACAGGGAGAAAAATTAAGTTATCAAGGATTTCATTTTACTTGGATCCATAGTCAACACCCATGGGAGCAGTATTCAGGAAATCAGCCATCATATTGCACTAGGCAAATCTGTTGTAAAAGATCTCTTTAAAGTTAAGAAGCAAAGATGTCACTTTGAAGGCTAAGGTGCAACTAACCCAAGCCATAATATTTTCAATCACCTCATATGCACAGGAAAGCTGGACAAAGAAGAAGGAAGACTGAAGAAGAGTTGAGGCCTTTGAATTGTGGCACTGGTGAAGATACTGAAAATACCATGGACTGGTAGGAAAAGGAATAAATTTGTCCTGAAAGAAGAACAGCCACATAGTTCATTGGAAACAAGAATGGCCAGACTTCTTACCTAAATTGGTCATGTTGTCAGAAAGGACCACTTGCTGGAGAAGGATATCATGCTTGGTAAAACAGAGGTCCAGTGAAGAAAGGGAAGACCCTCAATGAGATGGACTGATACAGTGGTTGAAATGAAGGGCTCGAGCACAGCAAGGACTGTGAGGATGGCACGAGACCAGGCAGTGTTTTGTTCTGTTGTAGGGTCACTATGAGTTGGAGCCAACTCAATGGCACCTAACAACAGCAACAACAATAGGGTGGAAAGGAAGAAGTAAAACTTTCTTTGCAAATGATGTGACCATCTATTTAAAAAAAAAAGAAAAATGGAATTTACAAAAAAGCTACTATAACTGAGTGTTGCAGGATAAAAAATCAATATACAATTATCAACTGAAATTTAATTTAAAAATACCACTTGCACAGTGTTATAATACATGAAATATTTAAGGATAAGTCTGACAAAAGATGTGAAAGATGAGCACATGAATAACTATAAAATATTACAGTGACAAATTGTACAAAACCTAAATAAAAGGTGAGAGATACCTTTTTTAAGAATTGGAAAAATAAATGTTATTAAGATGTCAATCCTCTTCAAATTGATCTATACATTGAAATTGGGATTGTTTAAAATCCAAGGATTAGAAATGAGGAAAAAATACATTTATGAAGGCATAAAACATAAAATGCCTAAGAAAAATTTAAAGAAAATATCTATGTTGAAAAAAACATTGCTGAGAGATACATTTTTGTAGATTAGGAGCTGTGGTTGCATAGTGTCTAAGGCATTTGACTGCTAGCCAGATGGCTGGTGGTTGAAACCCACCAGCCACTGCTAGGAACTAGGACTAGGCAATCTACTTCTGTAGAGATACTGCCTTAGAAACCCAAGGAGTACTGCTGAGAGATACATGTTTGTAGATTCAAACCCACCAGCCACTCCTCGGAAGAAAGACTGGGCAATCTACTTCTATAGAGATACTGCCTCAGAAACCCAAGGAGTATTGCTGAGAGATACATGTTTGTAGATTAGAAAACTCAATATTATTAAGGAACGAATTCTCTCCAAATTAATTTCTTCATAAAAATGACATAGTCCATTTTTGCTAAAATAATTTGATTAAGCAAAGTAAAACTTACCTGAAATGACAAACAAAATGGTCATGATTAACTTAATAATAGTATTTTTAAAAAGTGAAAGACTTGATAAGAATTAATTATAAAAGTAATGCAAAGCTGAATAAAGTCAATTAAAAAACAAAAAAGAACTTTACATGAAAATATCACTAAATGTAAGATTAACCTTGTTATTACAGAGCTTTAGATATAGCATATAATAATCTTGAGATATAAAATCAAAAACAATATAACAAAAATAAAAGTAAGATTATGAAGTCTCTAAACATCTTCATAGTAATAAAAATTCCATGGATGAATGACGTGAATTCCTCAGTAAAAATGATTGGCTTGATGATGATAGACTTAAAAGAAAATAAAGTTATAATTGAGTTAGTAGTGGAAATAATAAAATTATGGCATAATATCATGCACTTATTGCATTATTTAAAATTAGGCAAATGTAACTGACATGTAAATCAGCCCAAATTTTGCACTTCTGATTTGTCAACATGTTTCATGTACTTTATAACACATTGACTACACTTTTTTTTTTTCAGCATTTTTCACCTTGTAAAGATGAAACAGTTCTTTTGTGGCTTTCTACAAAGTTTCAAGTTGTCAGGAGTTCATCATAGGTTACTAAGAAACAATACATGAGTTATTTTACCTTCTAAGATCTTGAAGGTAAAAACTTTAGATTTTTTTTCTTTTAAACCACAAAGCTTGCTCTTCGATTTAGGAATCTAAAGAGAAGTCAAACCCTTGCCTTTGAGGCAGATTATAGAAAAAATAAGCTAACTTTTCAACTTAGTAATCAAAGAAGATATTATTATCTTAATAGTCAGATACTCAACTCTTTGCTATCTGCCATTAAAACTTTTTTAGGCACTTCCGGGTAAGATGGAGGACTAGGCAGAAGGATTGCACAGACCCTCTTCAACAAAGAAAAGGGAAACCAATTAACACAGACACAGAAGAAAATCTTGGACCCCTGAGCCTTGAAGGGAAGGATACAAAAGTGGACTAAACCCCAACTA
>NW_006921647.1:4812871-4826511 GCF_000298275.1 Orycteropus afer afer | reverse complement strand
ATACATATATATATACATATATATATTTATATACATATATATATTTATATACATATATATATATATGTATATATATATATATATATGTATTGAGTTAATGTTCAAGTTTATACTCATTTCCTTTTTATACCACAGAGGAAAGGTATATACTTATATGTGGCTTCTTAGAATTCTACAATAGTGAGAACTTGTTTAAATTTCTTTTATAAAGAGGATCCACTCAATTTTTGATAAGTATAATAAAACAGCATCTTATTTTCTTTTGTCTTAAAAGGTCTTCACCTAGTTCGGAAAGAATCTTTCAAAAGCTTCCCTAGAGAATTACAAATCTCAGATGCTCATTATTAAGAAAGAACTGATTAATCGTAATTAATTTACATTTGTTTAAGTTGTTCTAGATATTTTGAAAAATAAGAGTATCACATTCTTTCCTTCTAATTCTTATTATTTGCTTAGTAAGCAGTTCAGCCTTTTCCTATGTTCCAATTTCTTCTGTTTTAGTTAATTGTTGATGTTATAAAAGTCTTTCTAAAGTTAATTCACAAAAATTGGAGTCATAAAACTTAAGAAGGCTTTCTACTTTGTCTTTCTTTTTTCACACTTGTTCTCAGAGTTGGGACCTCAGCAAGCTGTTATATAGGAATCTCAAATTTCCCAGGATCATATGCCTTTTATTTCTTATCATTCTGGAATTAATAAAAATTACCTTTTTAAAAAAATAAAATATATTTCATATAATATCTAGCTTAAATTACTTAGAAAGATTTTGCTTTTAAAATTTTATTTTTAAGGTTGACATGAAAACCATGTCAGAACACATTGATTTTCATTGATTTCAATTGATTCCTGGAAATACTAGGACTGTTTAATTTATATAAGCACTTATTAGTCATTAAACCAATTATAGCAAGTTCTTTGAGGAAATATTATAAATAATAACCATCAGGAGGTAGGAAATTATAATATTTTCATAATCATGTCTTTTGTTTGTATCATAGGCTCCTTTAAAGAATCAACTAAGAATAATTTGTCTCCTCGTTGTTGTTATGTGCCGTCAAGTTAGACCTGACTCATAGCGAGCCCTCCTTGGGTTTCCGAAGTGGTATCACTACCGAAGTAGATTGCCCAACCTTCCTTCCGAGGAGTGGCTAGTAAGTTTGAACTGCCAGCCTTCTGGTTAGCAGTCAAGTGCCTTAGGCACTATGCTACCAGAGCTCCTATTTGTCTCCTTAAGGCTTTGTTATACCACTTAAGGCTTTGTTATACCAATCAAAAATAAACAATTCATCCTTTTTTTTAAGTGCACTTTTCAAAGAGACAACAACAACAATTTATACCAAACTTTTCTCAATGTAGCCACTAAAAGCCTGATTCATAAAACTCAAAACACTTAGAAGACTGCTTTATGAGAAAAGAAAAACCCAGTGACTATTAATCACAGCTTCCTGAGATAAGACACAAAAAAATGGGATAGAAAAGTGTATATTCACTGATCTGTGAGGCCAATTCAAACATTAGGCTAATACAATACCATGTGACATGAACATATGGGGAACCCAGTTTGACTCAACAGAAAAAAAAAAAAAAAAAACAGGTCCTAGGTAAATTTATTACCTTGCCAGAATCTCATGGAGGGAGATTAAATCCTCTGAAAAAAGCTGAGCATTAACCTTAAGTTTGCCAGAGGAATGAAAAGGCACAAATGGGAACTTATTTTCTCAAAGTGAACAATGCAATTCTACATTTCTTCTAGTGTATTCAGTTTAAAATATGAACTCCAAACCAGTGCCCCAGTTCAGGGAGTGGAGATCCAGGTTCATTTGTCAAGGATGTTAAGAATTTAGATTGAAATTTTGGTTTCCCAGAGCCAAATAAAATTCTTAGCAGGGAATCAATCCTCTGGAATTCCTTCATAACAGCCATATAAAACCCAGTTTCGTTTCTTTTGGATCGAATTCATCCTGCTAGCTAAAGACCTAGTCTCTTATTTTAAACATACTAGTTTCTTTGAAGGATCTCTGGTAGCGTAGTGCCTAAGGCACTTGCTTACTAACCAGAAGGCTGGTGGTTCAAACCCACCAGCCACCCCTTGGAGGGAAGATTGGGCAATCTACTTCCATAGTGATACCATCTCGGAAACCCAAGGAGGCGTCACTATGAGTCAGGTCTGATTCGGTGGCACATAACAAGAAGTTTCCTCAGCATCCAAACTAGGACAAATTTTAAAGGGGCAAACAGAGCAGGAGCCAGGTCTTTGAGGTTGTAGCTCCTTGTTTTGTTCTGCTAATTTGGATATAGTAATTTGCAGGAAAGCAGAATTCTTAGAAGCTTCTTAATTGAGAAGTCTTTCTGTTCTAATTTACTGCACGGAAATATTAATTTGGCAAAGGTCAAATGATGCCGAAAGCAATCAATGATGGTCTGAATTTCTTTAGTAATGTTGAACCAACACCTTAAAAATTAGCAAATTATAGGACCAAAATGCATATCCAGTACCCCAGAGGGTAACTCTCCATTCTTAGGTTTTAGATTTGGCATTACTCATTGAAGAAAGAAAAGTTAACATGCACTGAATATAGAAGCAAAGCACTATTCTCAATTGCCTTGGAGGCAAAATGCCATGTGGAACACTACTTTCGGTTTTCTCTGAGTCTCAAAAACCTAGAGAGGAATGCCTTGGGATTTGGACAGTGTTTTATTTGGACCAATCTGTACCTTCATTGTGTGAGTGTATGCTTATGGGTAGCAGACTAGTGCTCTGGCCTGTCTTACAACCACCTTATCCTGTCATGGGAGCCTTTAATGCTCATGAAGAGCTTTGATGATTGCCCTAGTGGCATTTACTGGTTGACCCAGCCTGAATTGTGTGGCTTGGAGCTCTTTGAAAGTAGAATTACCTCCAGAGCTGACAAGACTTCAAGGAGTAGAATAACCTCTGTTTAGAAAAATTATGCACAAATGCTAGGACAAATTAAAGAGAAAACAAATTCAGACAAAAAATGAGAGAGAAAGTAATCCTCGATAAAGTTTAGAAATCTACGGAAAGAGAACAGAGTCTAAATCCAAGAAAGAGCTCATCTGAGACACTACCAAGGAGTTCCAGGAAAGCAGTGAGCCTAGAGGCTCCTACTAGTACCAGGACCTAAGTCCCTGAACCTCCTGGGGGTTACTCCAGCAGCTCTCTTTCAAGTCCCTACTTCTGACACCAAGAAATGTCAAAAATCATTGCAAAAGCAAGTGGTTGAAATTAAAACTAAAAACTTTTAATTGAGAGGCAAAGTGATTGCAAATTGGGAATCATAAGGTCCAGAAGATTCTGAACCAAAGAGGGAAGAGTTCAGGAAGTTCTTATAAGAAAACATAAAAAACTTCAATAAAAACTCAGTGATCAGTTGATATTTAGATGATGGTTCCAAAATTGGGTGCAACAGGCCTCAAAACAATCATTAGAACTTCCTTGCGTGACTGCAAGGAGGGCATGCATATTTCTAAGATTTCTCTTAGTATCTGTTCTGAGAATTGTTTTGCACCTAGTATCCTGAACAGGCTGTATTCTTAAGCAAGGAAAACTCTTCAGCAAACAAAATCCCATTCTTCCCTAAAATTGTTTAGCATGTAATTTTCTTGGGGTACAGTAGAATGTTGCAAAAACAACATGCTGCATTCTCAATGAAGAAGTTACTTTTGATTCAAAATGGAGTTTGGCCCTCCAACTTCAGCATAGCCACCATCTCATGGAAGGATTCCCAAATTTATCTGGAATGCTCTTACTCAGACCCATACATTTATTGTCACTTGATATTCAACAAATGTGTCAATGCAAATCATTAAGTTAATGAAGGAGTTTTCAATAAATGTAGTTGGAACAACTGAATATCAGCAATTTGTGTGGGAAAAAAAAATGAACCTTGGTTGTCTACTTTTCATCATTGTATTGATTGCTCTCAACTTGATCCTGACTCATGGTAACCCCATGTGTTGTTACAGAGTAGAACTGCTTCATCAGATTTTCTTGGCTGTAATCTTAACAGAATTATCAGGCAGATTGCTAGGGCTTTTCTTCCACAGTACTTCTGGGTGGGTTTGAATCAACAACTTTTATATTAGCAGTAGACCATAAACTGTTTGCACCATCTAGGAACCTTCCATTACACACAAAAATTAAACTGAGCTGGATCACAGACTTAACCTTGAAAGCTAAAATTCTCCAGTTTCTAGAACAAAACTACCTACACAGCATTGGAGCAAAGATCATTTGTTGTTGTTGTTGTTATGTGCCATCAAGTCAGACCCGACTCATAGCGACCCCTCCTTAGGTTTCCAAGGCGGTATTACTACGGAAGTAGATTGCCCACATTTAGACAGGAAACAAAAAACAATTGTCGTCAGAAAAAACTATATATTGAACTTCATTAAAACTAAAAACTTCTCATCAAAAGATACATTAAGAAAATGAAATGGCAAGCCACAAAGACAGGAAGAAAATATGCGTATATACTATTATTCCAGAATATATAAAGAACTCCTACAAATGAATACAATGAAGATAACTCAATAAAATAATATGCAAATATCTAGAAGAGACACTGCCAAAAGAAAATATCTAAATGGTCAATAAGCATAGGAAAAGGTGCTCAACACCATTAGTCAACAGGGAATTGCAAATTAAAACCACCGTGAGATACCACTGTATACTCACTAGAAGGCTACAGTTAAAAAGATTGACCAATGATTAGCTAGGACGTGGGGGAACTGAAACTCTCACACATTGTTGATAGCTGTGTAATATAACAACTTTGAAAAATTAAAAATTTCAAATAAAGTTAATATCCCTATCCTATCTCATGGCTTATTGAGAAAGTTCAATGACATGATGATGAGATTAAAGGCATGGATGTAAGATTTAGTGTTCAAGGAATCTTCTCTATAGGCTAAGCAGTTCATCCATTTCTTGGATATTCTAAACTATGTTCCTGAGTCAGATTAGGCCTCCATGGAGATTTACATGTTGTCATTTTTCGACACTTGTTCTGGTTACCTAGTGCCACACTGACAAGAATATACCACAAATTTGATGGCCTTAACAAACAGGAGTTTATTCTCTTACAGTCTGGAGGCTTTAAGTCCAAGTTCAAAGTGCCAGGCTCTAGAGCTGGGTGAAAGCCCCTCAACCTCGGGCTTGAGCTCCGCCTCCTGCTCCCGGCCCACTGAAGCTGGAGGCTTTTCTTCACTCAGCTGCTGGCTGCTGAGGCCGAGAAACCCCAAGATTGACAAGTAAAAAGGCACAGTTCTGATGTTACCAAACCACACAGCAGGCCATTAATTCAAGTGCATTAAAAGTCCCAAGATCAGCAGAGCATGAGACACTGCTAAACAACAACACGGCTACATGCAGGGTACAAGTGTGCTATAAGCTAGAGACCATTCCCAAAGCTGTTTCTTATATACAGGAAGCAGACCACATACCCAAAGCAGCTACTCAGCTGCTCCAATAGATTTCACTATGGAGTTAATTACCAGTCTCACCATGGGGAATAACTACATTCAGCTGCCCAGCTACTCAACCAGGCCCAGCCAAGATGACACACAAATTTAACCACCACAGCACTTAATAGTTGCTTGCACTGAACTGTGCTGGTCCCATATCCTGATCTTGCATTGAGAAACATTTCAAGAAGCAGTTATGCAAATTCCTCCTGTGTGTTTATTATGATGATATCTATGGGATTTTGTTCACTCTAGAAGACATTAGGTCTGGTGGCATAGTGCGTAAGGCATTTGACTACTAACCAGAAAGCTAGCAGTTAAAACCCACCAGCCACTCCGCTGAAGGAAGATTGGGCAATCTACTTCCGTAGAGATACCTCCTCGGAAACCCAAGGAGGGGTCGCTATGAGTCAGAGCTGACTCGATGGCAGTGAATTTAGAAGACATTATTCATACCCCGTCTGTCTATGGCTTATGTAAGTGATTAATGCACCCAGCTGCTAACTAAAAGGTTGATGGTTCAAGGAGATGCTAACACACATCAGAAGAAAGGTGTGGTAAACCACTTCTAAAAAATCAGCCTTGGAAAACCCTACGAACACAGTACTACTCTGACACACGTAGGGTCATCATGAGTTGAAGTCAACCCCAAGGTAATTGGTTTTCACTGAATACCTCATCTAGAGCCTTTTGACAGGCCAATGCACCCACACTACCCCATCTCTAGCTGTTGTGCATGTCAGCTAGTGACAGCTCAAACCTGTGCCTTTTTCAGAATATTGCCCTCATCTGGTAGGAGCCCTCTCATCTGTAGATGGCTGGGAGATTACAGTGGCAGCCCATAGCCAGTGGCTGACTGATATCAGGGTTCTGAAGCTCAGCCCCCACCCCTAACTCCACCTAAGGCAGGAGAACTCTGTGGTGTTGCTCAGGCCACAGAGCCCCACGTGGACTAGGCTGTCTTCAGCTAAAACCACATCTCTGCTGAGATTCCTTCTCTGCTCTCTCCTGCTTCCCCAACTCTTTTCTAGTTTCTCCAGAGACACTCCTGCATTAGGTCACTTATGCAAGAAACTTCACCTTGGGTTCCTCTTCTAGGGAACCTAATTATTATTGATTGAATTCTGTCTTAGCAAAAAGATATGTAAACTGGCCTATAAGGTGAACAGTGTTACCAGGAGAGTATTCACTCATTAGAACAATCAGGAATATGAGATCAAGAGGGCAACATTTGCCAGGGAATGGGCTAGGAAGGAAGGAGGGGTTAAGAAGGAAGGATGAAGGGAAAGGGTGGGTGCAGGGATGAAGTAGGAAGAATGTTGTTACAGTGTGGGGATTGCAGTAAATATCACAAAATGGAACGTGTATGCATCGTTGAATGAAAAAACAATTTTCTCTGTAATGTTTTATTCAAATCACAATAAAAAAAAAAAAAAAAAGAGAGAGACGTAGAACTCCTAGTCTCCCTCCCCACCCTACCTGTGAACATGGCTTTGTTTGAACGTAACATCTTTGTAGATGTTATCAGTCAACATGAAGTCATAGTGGAATGAGGGCCCTGGGTGGTACAAATGGTTAATACACTTGGCAGCTAACTGAATGTCTGGCAGCTCTATTCCACCCAGAGGAGCCTTAGAAGACAGGCCCAACAATCTACTTCTGAAAAATTAGCCAATGAAAATTTCACAGTGCACAGCCCTACTCTGACACTCATGCGGTTGTCGTGAGTCCAAACTGACTTGGTGGCAATTGGTTTTCACAGTGGAGTAGGAATAGATGGAGAAAGACACCCAGGGGAAAATAGCTATGTGACAAAAGAGACAGAGATTGGAGTGGTCCATCTGCAAGCAAAGGAGCACCAATGATTCCCAACCGTCACCATTTCTAGGAGAAAGGTAGAACAGGTTTCTCCTCAGAGTCCTCAAAAGGAATCAACACAGCCAATAATTCAGACTGCTAACCTCTAGACCTGTGAAGCAATAAATTTCTATTCTTGTGAGCCATCCAGTTCATAGTACTTTGTTATAGCAGTCCAAGGGAACGAATACACCAACCTAAGACCTCCATGGTATCATACAGTGATTTTATAAGCTAGGGGTAAGGGTAGGGTATCTTCTCCCAGAAAGCATTCTGCTCCTTTTAAGTAAGTCCTTAGTTCATCTTATTAACCCCATAAATCTTCTAACTGAAAGCACTGCCCTCTATCCTTTGGCTGCCATGATTTTCAGAGCCAAAATTGTAACCCTCTTCTGTTATGGACCTATTCTATAGTATGCATTTCTGAGTAGCAACACGACCCTTAGCTTTATCTTACTATTTTACTTTTTTTCCTTTCTGTCTCTGACATCATTAATTCACCAATATAGCCATTGGAACTAACTGGAATGTAAATAAACTTTAAAAGAAGTAACAATTTCCCTAATTCTCCTTTTGTTGTCTATACTGGACACTGTTGGTTTTGGCCTACCCAGTTGCTAATTTTCCTCCTTTCAGTTACAGCACCTTCAATTTTTCTTTTGGAGCTACAATGTCTGGATGCAGTTCATGTGGTTCCCTTGTGCTGACTTCATTCCCTTACTCCAGGGGTAGATGTTACATGGTGAATCATAGAACCTGAGGAACAGAGCTCCCTGGTTACTAAATGGGTTTAGGAACAGGAAGGTTTAGAATATAATTAAAGCCATGTGGTTAAATGATGGCACTTTCAACTGACAAAATGGGAAAGAATACCTTTCTTTTCTCCCCTCCCTGGAACTGTTGAAGAAATATAACATAAGCCTGGAGGCTTGGCTGTCATTCTCCTTTCCCCTCAGGAACAGGCTACCTTAGATGAAGCCAGTGCTGAGAAAAGCAAGCATAGCGATGGAGAGAGAGACTATGTCTCAACATCAATGTAGCTCTTGTTCTTTTTAGTTACATGAGACTTTGCTTAAATCCAATTTGAGCTGAATTTCTGTCACTTGCAAAAGAAGATTCTTGACTGATACACTAGTCATTGTTACAGAATAACAAAGACACTGAAATATAAGGTTATTTAACACTTAAAACCCATGAGAGACAATGGCTATAGGGCACAGCATATATAAAACAGTTTGATATCAGCTTTTTCTTATGCTACTTGTTCTAAAGTTCACAAAATCCAGGGATAAAAATTGTTTACAACCTAAGTCTTGATGCTACATGTGTGTTTTTCATCCTTGCTGACAAGTTTGAGAGCCTATGCTATTCATCTTGAGAAAAATGAATTCTTACAACAAGTGTTCCAGCTAGGATTGATCTTACAGCATCAAAAACTTTTAACAATAGTTTTCTGAGAGAAGAATGGCCTGGGTCACAGTAAAAAATGAAGTTGAAAACTTACACTAATAGGAAAAGAGACTACTGCTTGGTTAACAGAGTCGCATTTTAGATTATCTCAATCTTCATAAAGGAGGGTTTCTGCATTGTGTGCGCTGTGTTGTAATACATGTTACCCAATCTCCATGGTTGCTTTGAGGGATACTGGAAGCTATGGAATTTCTTTTTAAGGCTGGGCCCTGAGGAAGGCAGGTGCGGTGCTTGGGGGCTGCTTTTCGCTTAGGGGCAGCTCTATTTTAAGGCTGGGGCCCAAAGTAGGTGGGTGCAGGGCTCCAGGGCTGCTTTACGCTTGGAGACAGCTCTATTTGAAGGCCAGGGCCCAAGGTAGTTGGGCACAGGGCTCGGGGGCTGCTTTTCTCTTGAGGACAGCTCTATTTTAAGGCTGGGACCTGAGGTAGGTGGGCCCAGGGCTTGGGGGCTGCCTTTTGCTTGGATGTGGCTCTATTTAAATGGGGGGTCCCAAGGTAAGCAGGCACAGAGGGGTTAGAAAAAACTAAGGGAGATGAACTTGTCTGTCAGTTTGTCATCTTGTGGTGGTTTACATGTTGTTGTGAGGCTGCAGGCTATGCAACCAGTGTTGCAAAATGTCACCAGGGTTATCCATGGTGGACAGGTTTCAGAGGAGCTTCCAGGCTAAGACAGACTCAGAAGAAGGAAGAGGCCATCCACTTCTCAAAGAATAGGCCAGTGAAAACCTTTTGAATAGCAGTGAATCACTGTCTAATATATTACTGGAAAACTTCATGAATAGCCCTGAAACATTGTCTGATATAGTACTGGAAGATGAGCCCATAAGTCAGAAGACACTCTAAATTTCACTGGGGAAGCACAGACTCCTCAGAATAGAGACAACTTTAATGATACGGATAGAGGAAAGCTTTTGGGACCTTCATTGGCTGATGTAGCATGGCTCAAAATGAGTAGAAACATATGCAAACATCCACTAATAATGGAACATGGAATGTACAAATATGAATCTAGGAAAATTGGAAGTTGTCAAAAATGAAATGAAACACACAAAGATTGATATCCCAGGCATTAGTGACCTGAAATGAACTGGTTTTGGCCATTTTGAATCAGACAATCATATAAAATACTATGCCAGGAAGGACAAATTGAAGAGGAATGGTGTAGCATTCATCATCACAAAAACTGTTTCAAGATCTGTGTTGAAGTACAACACTGTCAGTGATAGGATAATATCCATACACCTACAAGGAAGACCAGTTAATACTACTATTACTCAAATCTATGCACCAACAACCAAAGCCAAAAATGAGGAAATTGAAGATTTCTGCCAATTTCTGCAATCTGAAATTGACCGAAAATTCAGTCAAGATGTGTTGATTATCACTAGTGACTGGAATGCAAAAGTTGGAAACAAAGAAGAGTTACTGGTAGTTAGAAAACATAGCCTGGGTGATAGAAATAATGCTGGAGATCACATGATAGAATTTTGCAAGACTGAACTATTTATTGCTAATACTTTTTTCAACAACATAAATGGCAGCTATACTCATGGACTTCACCAGATGGAATACACAGGAATTAGATTGTGGCAAGAGGAGATGGAGAAGTTCAATATTGTCTGCCACAACAAGGCCAGGAGCTGACTGTGGAACAGACCATCAATTGCTTATATGCACCTTCAAGCTGAAGTTGAAGACAATTAAAACAAGTCCATAAGAGTCAAAACATGACCTTGATGATATCCATCCTGAATATAGAGACTATTTAAAGAATAGATTTGATGCATTGAACATCAATGACTGAAAACCAGAGGAATTATGGGATGACATCAAGAAAATCACCCACGAAGAAAGCAAAAGGTCATTAAAAAGACAAGAAAGGAAGAACAGACCAAAATGGATGTCAGAAGAAACTTTGAAACTTGCCCTTGAATGGAGAGTAGCTAAAACAAGTGGAAGAAATGACAAGATAAAAGAGCTGAACAGAAGATTTAAAGAGCAGCTCAAGAAGATAAAGCCAATTACTATAATGAAATGTGCAAATACCTGGAATTAGAAAACCAAAAGGGAAGAACATGCTTGGCATTTCTCAAGCTGAAAGAACTGAGGAAAAAAAATTAAGCTTCAGGTTGCAATGCTGAAAGTTTCTATGGGCACAATATTAAATGATTCAGGAAACATCAAAAGAAAATGGAAGGAATAAACAGAGTCACCATACCAAAAAGAATTGGTCAATGTTCATCCATTTCAGGAGGTGGCATATGATCAAGAACCAATGGTACTGAAGGAATAAGTTGAAACTGCACTGAAAGAATTGGCAGAGAACAAGGCTCTAGGAATTGGAGGAATACCCATTGAGATGTTTCAAATAGATGCCCTGCAGGAGGCATTCACTCGTTATGCCAAGAGATTTGGGAAACAGCTACCTGGCCAACTGACTGGAAGAGATCCATATTTGTACCCATTCCAAAGAAAGGTGATCCCACAGAATGTGGAAATTATCAAACAATATCATTAATATCGCATGCAAGTAAAATTTTACTGGAGATAATTCAAAAACAGTTGCAGTAGTACATTGACAGAGAGCTTTTTAGATTTAGTGTTTAAGTAATGGAGTTTAGAGCCAAATGGCCTGCGTTTGAATGCCAGCACTACTGCACTCTTTTTATTAATCCTGTGACCCAAGGAAAGTTACTTAGCCTCACTGAGCTTCAGTTTTCCTTTCTGTAAAATGGGAGTGATAATGACACCTTTCTCCTAGAATTAAATAAGTTAATGCACTCAAAAAGCTAAAATCAGTTCTTGCGACATAGGCACAAAGTAAGCATTCAATAGATGTTAGCTTAGGAAAATGTTAGCAAACTCAATACTGGCTTAAGGAAAATGATAGCTGATTTTCACACAAATGAAAAGTTTTTGGCACATCTGGAGTCAGGGGCTCCAATGACATCATCAAGACTAGGTCTTTCCCAATCTTAGCTCTGTTTTCCTCTACAACCCTGTCTCAGGCCTTCCTCAAGTCAGCCCCAGCAGCTCTAAGCTCATATCCTTCCACATGTCTCCACACGAAAGTCATAGAATTGAGTCGTATTAAGCCAACATGGGTGATATGCCCTCCTTGGCATAATTACTGTGAATACGATGCTCTGATTAACTAGTCCCTGAGCAGTACGCCAATTCCTGGAGCCTGGGATGGAATCAACCCATGTGAAGCACAAGGATGGGAGAAGTGGTAAGTCTCTAAGGAAAGCATGCTTTCTGTTACCAGAAGGGTAATGGATGCTGGGCAGGTAGAAACACACATGTGAATTCTCAGATTAACTCAAACCAAACTCATTGCAATCAAGTTGATTCCAACTCATAGTGCACCTATAGGATAGAGCAAAACTGCTCCAAAGGGTTTCCAAGGCTGTATATCTTTATAATGAGACTGCTTCATCTTCCATGAAATGGCTGCTGTTGTTGTTAGGTTCCATCGAGGTGTTTCTAACTCATAGCGACCCCCTGCACAGCAGAATGAAACACCACCCGGTCCCGCGCCAGCTCCATGATCCTTTCTATACTTGAGCCCATTGTCACAGCCACCATCTCATTGAAGACCTTCTCCTCTTTCATCGACCCTTCACCTTACCAAGCATGACATCCTTCTCCAGGGAATGGTCCCTTCTGACAACAAAACCAAAGTAGGTGAGACAAAGTCTGGCCATTCTCACTTCCTAGGAGCATTTCGGCTGCACTTCCCCCAGGACAAATCTCTTAGTTCTTTTAGCAGTCCATGGTACTTTCAGCATTCTTCGCCAGGACCACAATTCAAAAGCATCAACTCTTCTTTGGTCTTCCTTATTCATTGTCCAGCTCTCACATGTATACGAGGCAATTGGAAATATCATGGCTTGTGTCAGGCGCACCTTAGTCCCCAAACAGACATCCTTGCTCCTCAGCACTTGAAAGAATTCCTTTGCGGCCGACCTGCCCAGTGCTACACGTCGTCTAATGTCCTGACTGCTGCTTCCTTTGGCATCGATTATAGAACCAAGAAATGTGAATTCTTTGACAATCTCAATCTTCTCTCCATTTATCATGATGTTGCTTATTGGTCGAGTTGTGAGGATTTTTGTTTTCTTTATATTGATATGTAATCCATACTGCAGACTGTATTCTTGACTCTTCATCAGTAAGTGCCTCAAGTCATCCTCACTTTCAGCAAGCAAAGTTCTGTTGTCAGCATATCGCAGGGTGTTAATGATTCTTCCTACAATCCTGATGTCACGTTCTTCTTCATATAGTCCAGCTTCTTGGATTATTTGCTCAGTATATAGATTGAATAAGTATGGGGAAAGGATACAACCCTGATGCACTCCCTTCTTGATTTTAAACCATGTAGTGTTGTTCCTTTGTTCTGTTTGAATGGCAGCCTCCTGGTCAAGGTACAGGTTCCTCATGAGTACAATCAAGTGTTTGGGAATTCCAATTCATCTCAATGTTATCCGTAATTTGTCATGATCCACACAATCAAATGCCTTTGCATAATCAATAAAACACAAGTAAACATCTTTCTGGTATTCTTTGCCTTGAGCCAAGATCCATCTGACAGCAGCTATGATATCTCTTGTTCCATGTCCTCTTCTGAATCCAGCTTGCCCCTCTGGAAGTTCTCTATCAATATACTGCTACAACCGTTTTTTAATTATCTTCAGTAAGATCTTACTTCAGTGCGATATTAATGATATTGCTTGATAATTTCCACATTCTGTGGGATCACCTTTCTTTGGAATGGGTACAAATATGGATCTCTTCCAGTCAGTTGGCCAGGTAGCTGTCTTCCAA
>NW_006921647.1:4808035-4812211 GCF_000298275.1 Orycteropus afer afer | reverse complement strand
TTCAGGAGGGATATATTCAAGATCATATTTTGGCTCTCTTGGACTTGTTTTAATTGTCTTTAACTTCAAGCTGAACTTGCATATGAGCAGTTGATGGTCTCTTCCACAATCAGCTCCTGGCCTGGTTTTGGCTGAAGATATTGAGCTTTTCCATTGTCTCTTGTCACAGTAGTCAATCTGATTCCTGTGTGTTCCATCTGGTGAAGTCCATGTGTACAGCCACCATTTGTATTGTTGAAAAAAGATGTCTGCAATGAATAAGCTGTTGGTCTTGCAAAATTCTACCGTGTGAGTTCCAGCATTATTTCTGTCACCAAGACCAAATTTTCCAACTGCCAGTGATTCTTCTGTTTCCATCTTTTGCATTCCAGTCACCAGTGATAATTAACACATCCTGATTGCATTTCTGGTCAATTTCAGATTGCAGAAGTTAATAAAAATCTTCAATTTCCTCATCTTTGGCTTTGGTGGTTGGGGCATAAATTTGAATAATAGTCATATTTAACGGGTCTTCCTTGTAGGCATATGGGGTATTATCCTATCATTGACAGCATTGTACTTCAGGACAGATCTTGAAACATCCTTTGTGATGATGAATGCCACACCATTCCTCTTCAAACTGTCATTCTTAGCATAGTAGATCATAAATGGTTGTCCAATTCAAAATGGTCCAAACTGATCTATTTCAGCTCACTAGGATATCAATCTTTATGCATTCCATTTCATTTTTGACAACTTTCAGTTTTCCTAGATTCATACTTCATACATTCCATGTTCCAATGATTAATGGATGTTTGCAGCTGTTTCTCCTCAATTCAAGTGGTGCCACATCAGCAAATGGAGGTGTCGAAAGATTTACCTTATCCATATGAGTAAGGCTGATTTTACTCTGATTATGCAGCTCTTGCTCAGTCCTATTTTGAGAGCCTTCTAACCTAAGTGACTTATCCTCCTTCTCTGTATTGGACAATGTTTCCAGACTATTCATAAAGTTGCACAGTAATGTATCAGACAGTGTTTCTCTGATATTCATAAGGTTTTCCCTGGCCAATTCTTTGAGAAGTGAGTGGCCTCTTCCTTCTTCCTAGTGTCTCAGTCTTCAAGCCAGGCTGATACATATGCACCATGTGCACCCCACTGGGTTTGAAACACCATGGCACAGCCTCAAGACTCACAGAAACACATCACCACAGTAGGACAAACCAACAGACAAGTTTCTCTCCCTTAGCGGCTGGAAACCTCTCCAATCTCCCCTTACCTGGATCCCTGAGGCTGACTCCTCACTCTGTCCTGGTCTCCTTCGCCTTTTCTGTCCTTTCCCCACTTTCCCACTTGCTGCTTTGGGGTGTGGACTGGGTTCCCTCCCTTCACCTGGATCCGTATGGCTCACTCCTCACTCTGTCCCAGTTCCTCTGGCCTTTTACTCTCCTTTCTCCCACTTTACTGCCTTGCCCCTTTGGGGCATGGCCTAGGTTCCCTCCCCTCACCTGGATCCCTGCGGCTGACTCCTCGCTCTGTCCCAAAATGGCTAGTGAGTTCAACCTGCTGACGTTTTGGTTAGCAGCTGAATGCTTTAACCCCTGCACCACAAGAGCACCTTCTTCTCAGGTTAGGGGTACATTAATCTAATCACTGGAGTGAAAGTCTGCTTGGTCCCATTCAGTGTAACTACTATCATACATTAAGGCAAAGCTTAGTACTTGAAGCTGTTACCTGATTGTTTAAAAAAACTCACTGCTGTCGAGTCCATTCTACTCAAAAAACTCACTGCTGTCTACTCATCAGATGGACTACTCATAGACACCCTTCCTTGGGTTTCTGAGGCAGTATCTCTATGAAAGTAAATTGCTCAATCTTCCTTCTGAGGAGTGGCTGGTGGGTTTGAACCTTCAGCCTTCTGGCTAGCAGTCAAATGCCTTAGGCACTACGCCACCAGAGCTCCCTGATTGTTACTTGGATGCTAATTAGGGAACAATTTAGGAATCAAAAAGGAGCTCTGGTGGTACAGTGGTTAAAGCATTTGGCTGCTAACCAAAAGGTTGGTGGTTCAAACCAACTAGCCACCCACAGGAGAAAGATGAGGCAATTGGCTTCCATAAAGATTTACAGATTGGAACCCCTATGGGGCAGTTCTACTTTTTCCTACAGAGTCAGTATGAGTCAGAATCAACTCAAGACACTGAACTATATGAAGAACACGGCATTAGGCTTGAAGGAAGATTCATTAACTACCTATAATTTGCAGATGATACAACTTTGCTTACTAAAAGTAATGTAGATAGTATGTCACTTTAAATAACAATTTTATAAATGTTAGCAGGAAGAAGGATTAATTAGAATTGCAAAGTTGACTTGAGGACAGTTTTGTACTTTTTGCTCCAAGTGCCACAGCCACTAGTTAAGGCACTATGGCAATTTCTGTGGTTATAGACTATGGGAATTCTGAGTCAGTCATGGATGGCAGCAGTCTAGAAGCTGGATAACAATTTCAACAGGATAAAGGTGAGCCAAATTGTCTCTAACCTGGAGGTACTAATAGCCTGCCCAGAAAGCTTTTGGGTACAGCCTTGTCCTCTTGGCTGTCGTCCCTCTTGACTGATGTAAGATTTAGATCAAAGAATGAACTTGATCTTTCCCACTATAACTCACAGATCTGATGATTTCAACAGAAAACACTCAGATCTCCTCACAGCATGAAGATGTCAGTGGGAGGGTTGGTAACCTCAGCCAGTGTTGGAACAACTACACTGAGGTAAAAATAACAATGTTGTTTCTTCACCTTCCAGGTTTGTCATTACCCATGATACATAGGAGTTGGCAGTGAAAGATCATTAATCACAAGGAGGAGAGAAGCACTTGGTGGTAGCCAGGGCTCAGAAGAAATGAACTCATATAAGTAGGTGGGTGAACAACATTATCACGGGAAATTTAACATATTTGAGGCAGCAACTGGTCAAAATCACAGGTATGAAAACATTCAACTGATGAGCCATTGAGGCATATAGTGAAATAATATATTTTTTTATTATGGTAAAATATATGTAACGTTTGCTGTTTCAACCACTTTTACGTTTCTATTCAATGACACTAATTACATTCACTATGTTGTACAACAGGAGCTCTGGTAGCATAGTGCCTAAGGTGCTTGGCTGCTAACCAGAAGGCTGGTGGTTCAAATCCACCAGCCACTCCTCAGAAGGAAGGTTGGGCAATTTACACCTTGGAAACCCAAGGAGAGGTCGCTATGAGTCGGGTCCAACTCGATGGCACATAACAACAACAACATGTTGTGCAACAGTCACCCACTACCATTTCCAATTTTTTTTCATCACCCTTAGCAGAAACAATAACTTCCCATTTCCCCCTCTCACTCATCCCCCATAACCACTAATAAATTTTTATTTCTATGTGTGTGCCTATACTAGATATTTCATATAAATGGGAGCATACAAGTACTTATCTAACTTAGGAGCTCTGGTGGTATAGTGCCTGAGGCATTTGACTGCTAACCAGAAGGCTGGTGATTCAAACCCACCAGCCACTCCTGGGAAGGAAGATTGAGCAATCTACTCTGGTAGTGATACAGTAACTTAGCCTAATGTTTTCAAAGTTCATCCATGCTGTACATAGTGTGTATCAGAACTTCATTTCCCTTTATGGCTGAATAATATCCTATTTATGGATAAACCACATTGTGTTTATCTACTCGTCTATTGATAGTTACTTGGCTGTTCCCACATTTTGGCTATTGTGAGTAATGCTGCAATATGCATTGGTGTACAAGTATCTTTTTGAGTCACTGTTTTCAAGTTTTTTGGATATATACCTAGAAGTGGAATTCCTGGGTGATATGGCAAGTCTAGGGGTCCTGGGCGCAAACAGTTAATGTACTTGGCTACTAACCAAGAGGTTGGAGATACAAGCCCATTCAGAGGCACCTCATAAAAAGGCATAGTGATCTGCTTTTAAAAAATCACTCATCAGGATCAGAATCCCCAGGAGTATAGTACAACTGACAAGGGGCTAGCTTATGGTCACTGCTTGGTCACAGCCAGTTACCCACAGTGACTGAGTAGTTGATCCTGAGGGCCTGGGACCATGGTCACAGGGGACATCAAACTCAATTGGCATAACATACTATACAAAACATTGTTCCACCTCCTACTTTCGTGAGTA
>NW_006921647.1:4803211-4807510 GCF_000298275.1 Orycteropus afer afer | reverse complement strand
GCACAGGGAGACAGCTTAGGGGGCAGGAGAGTATGGAGGGATGGACACTGGGAAGTGGTACCTTGGGGAGGAAATTGGAGGGGAGCTGTTGCATTGTGGTAAACTGTGGTCAATGACATGAGACAAAGTATATGTGAACTGCTGTACCGAGAGTGAACTTGCTCTGTAAATCTTCACCCAAATCTAAATAAAATTAAATTAAAAAAAAAAAATCACTCATCAAAAACCCTAGGTGCGCTGTTCTACTCTGACACACATTGGGTCACCATGGGTCAGAATATTAACTCAGTGGTAGCTGGTTGGTTATAATGACAGTCAAAGTACAGTCTGAACGCCAATTCTGTCATCACTTGCCCATGTTTTTACTATTTCCTTTCTAGTGACTCTCAAGGCTACCTGTGCTTCAGTAGGGTTAATGACTTGGCCAAGTTAAATTAGCCTGTAAGTAGATGAGCCAGGCGGGGACTCATGTAACTCCTAGAGCAATGCTCTCCCACTATAATGAATTCATTCATTGTTTTTCAACACACACAAATATAAACCCATAGTATATGTCAGACTCTTTACAAGGTGCTTAGGATACAAAAATCAGGAATTCCAAATCTAGAAGGGAATTCATTGTTATTTATTTACATGCCACACTGTAAATAAATAAGACCATAGGAGCTCTGGTAGCATAATGCCTAAGGCATCTGACTGCTAACCAGAAGGCTGGCGGTTCAAACCTACCAGCCACTCCTTGGAAGGAAGGCTGGGCAAACTACTTCCGTAGTGATACCACCTCGGAAACCCAAGGAGGGGTTGCTATGAGTCGGATCCGACTCAATGGCACATAACAACAACAAAGTGGTTCATGAGTTTTAATCAAAGTAACTCTGGGACAAATTTATTCTACCTATGAACATTAGAGGAGCTCTGGTAGCATAGTGCCTAAGCACTTGACTGCTAGCCAGAAGGCTGGAAGTTCAAACCCACCAGCCACTCCTCAGAAGGAAAGTTGGGCAATCTACTTCTGTAGTGATACTGCCTCAGAAACCCAAGGAGGAGTCGCTATGAGTCGGGTCCAACTCGACGGCACATAACAACACAACAACATGAACATCAGAAAAGACTTGACAGCAGAGGTGACTCTTAAGCCTTGAAAGATCAGTAAATGATCACTTATATAATCACCTATATAATGTCATATAGGTAATAAAATTACAGGATGGATCGCTTGGGTGAAGATAGGAGAGAACACATTTTGGGTAGACAGAATAGTTTAACAGTGTCATGGATATATGGAAAACAGCCTGGTGTACCTAAGCATCTATAACAGTTTGGTTTGGCTAGAGCCTGTATGGGAAAGGAAATATTACATTAAAATAGCGCAGGCTCAGAGAGAGAGGGCTTAATGTCATCTTGGGGGCTTAGATTTTAACCTGTGGGAACTAGAGAGCAATTACAAGGCTTAAGTAGGAAAGACATCATACTCAAATTTGTACCTTAGAAAATGGATCCAGCAAAGCAGTAGGAATTGGATTGGGAGGATAAAGGAAAGACAGGGGGTGTAGTTAATTACAATAATCCAGGCTCAAGGGGGTGGAAGGTTCATATCATGGCGGTTGCAGTGAGTGGAAAGGTAGGGAACATGGTGAAAGATACTAAGGAAGAGAAGTGGCAAGAAGGTGTCCAGTACAGGTTCTAGGTTTCCCTTTGGAGTAAATGGATAGACATTGGTGCCATTTTCTGGAAAGGGGACTAAAGAAGATGTTATTAGGAAAATGATGAGATCAGTTGCCTACGAAACAAGTAGATAAGATGTCAAGCAGATAGTTATAAGTCTGGAACTCTGGGGCGTTTTGACTAGAGGTATAGATTTGAGAATAATCAACATGTTCGTGATAGTTTAATATAGGAGAATGGTCAATGTTTACCAGTGTTTCTCATTCCAGGTGGAAGGTAAATTGGGAGAGAGGAGCATGGAGTGGGTCTCCTATATTATTAACAAAGCACCTCAATTTGTTCTAATATAACTGTAGTCTGAGAGGCACTTAATACTGAATGGGGAAAAAAGTGAAGGAGAACCAAGAAAGTGAAGGAAAGAACCCTAAGGTACAACAGAACTGTAGGAGGCTGAGTAAAGCAAGAGAGGACCAGGGAAAATGGGTAAGAAGGGTGACCACAGGATCCCAAGAGACCTGTAGAAATGGTACCACAGAAGAAAATTTTAAAAAGGTTGGATAGTCAACAATGTTAAATGACCCAGAGAAATCAAGATCAAGTGTGAAAATAATTCCCTGTATTTGGGAAGTAGGTCTTCAGTGACGTTTGCCAAGCTGTTTCAATGACAGTGGAGAGAGAAACTTCACTGAAATTAAATTAAGAGGGAATTATGTCAAAGATTAAAAAACAAAAGCAAAGATTATAATCAGAATCGGTGAGGGTAGACAGGATGCTCAGACACTGCTAGAAGGGTAAATGTTTTGTTTCTTTTTTTCAATCAAAAGCTTTTAGTATGGTCACACTATTTCACCTAGCTATTCTATGTCTAGAAAATTACCCCAAGGCAATGAATACAGATCTAAGCCACAATTTAGCTATAAGATATTCATCTGAATATGGTTTTTAATGGTTAAAAAAGAAAGAAAAGGAACAATTTAAATGTACAGTGAAAGGATGTTGATTAAATCAATTGTGTTCTATCAGGGCAAATTTACCATGACCCTAATTAAAGTTAGCCCCTATGCCTCCCATGTGCATGGACCCTGTCATGGACCCTAGAGAGGCCCTTATAATTTTTAATAATTGTATAGTCTTTTCCTTTAAGTGAGTTCCCCACATTTCATAAGGCTTAGGCCCCTCTAAACCTCTCTTCAGAGTCTATTCATATACATAGTTATAAAAATAAAGTTGTAATCAATAATAAGACAAACAAACCCACTACCACCACCACAGTGCACAAATGATTTGAACAGGCACTTCATCATGCAAGAGATACTGATGGCTTATACAAGGTTTTCTTGGCTTCTTTCCACAATGCCACTGCTATGGATTTGAACAACATTTAGGTTAATAATTGAGTTCAAAATGTTTGCATCACCCAAAGACCTTCACACTTACTAGAATGGTTAAGATTTTTTAAATGCTGATTAGGATATGGAGCAACCGGAACTTTAATACAGTGCTGGTAGGAATGCAAAATGATAGCACCACTTTGGAAATCAGTTTGGCAGCTTCTTGTAAAGTTAAACATACACTTACCCCAGGACCCAGGAACCCCTCTCCTAGGTATTTAACCAAAAGAAATGGAAGTGTAAGTCTACACAAAGACCTGGATATGAAGGTGTATATATATAGCAGCTTTATTCATAATCACCCAAAACTGGGAACAATTCAAATATGCATCAACTGGTGAATAAATAATCAGCAGTTCATACATACAACAGAATATTACTGAGCAATAAGGGGAAAAGAATAGCTGATACTTTTAAAGACATGAATTAATCTCAAAGCCTTATTTCAAATGTAAGAAACCACATACACACATACATACACATACACACAGGCTATGTATTGTATGATCCTATTTATACTATATCCTGGAAAAGAGAAAACTATAGAAAAATAAATCAGGTCATTAGTTGCTGGGGACTAGGGGTGGGAAAGGAAATTTTGGGGATGAAGAAAGTGTTCTATATTTTGGTTTTGTGATGGCTGTATATATTTGTCAAATTCATCAAGATGAACACTGGAAAAGGGTGAATTTTACTGTATGTAAATAAAAATTGTTGTTGTTGTTAGGTGCTGTCAAGTCAGTTCTGACTCAAGCGACCCTGTATATAGCTGAACAAACATTGCCCAGTCTGGCACCATCTTCACAATTGTTGTTACACATGAGTCCATCATTATATCCACTTTGCCAATCGTCTCATCTATACATCAATAAACTTGATCTAAAGAAAGTGAAGCTGTAGAAAAATATTTAATGACATGTAGTAATGGTCATGTTGTATTAGCAGCTAAATAAAATAATTTTTAAAACACCATTTTAGTAAGCTACCAAAAAGATAAAATAATTAGGAGTAAATCTACCAGGTACATAAAAGACCTATACAAAGAAAACTAGAAAACACTACTATAGGAAACTATATAAAAGACCCATATAAATGGAAGAACATGCCATGCTCATGGATGTTGTTGTTGTTATGTGCCGTGGAGTTGGACCCGACTCATAGCAACCCCTCCTTGGGTTCCCAAGGCAGTATCACTACAGAAGTAGATTGCCCAACCTTCCTTCCAAGGAGTGGCTGGTGGGTT
>NW_006921647.1:4789570-4802567 GCF_000298275.1 Orycteropus afer afer | reverse complement strand
TCAAATGTCTTATGTACTACACCACCAGAGAAAACAACAAGGAGATAATCATCTCATCCCACCAATTATAGCAAAATTTAACAAGACAGTAAACAACAAATGCTGCCAAGGGTGTGGAGAGACCAGAACCCTCATACGCTGCCAATGGGACTATAAAATAGTACGACCACTGTGGAAAATGGTTTGGCACTTCCTTAAAAATTGGAACTAGAAATACTATATGATCCAGAAATCCCATTACTAGGAATACATTCTAAAGAGGTGACATTCAGGACAGGAATAGATATATGTACACCCATGTTCATTGCAGCACTATTCACAATAGCAAAGATATGGAAACAATGTAAGTGTCCATCAACAGATGAATGGATAATCAAACTATAATACATACACACAGTGGAATACTATGCAACATTAAAGAATAATGAAGAATCTGCAGATCACCTCATAATGTGGATGAACTTGGAGGGCATTATGCAGAGTGAAATAAATCAATCACAGAAGGGCAAATATCGTGTTGAGTTCATTATTATAAAAAGTCAAGGAAAGGCTTACAGAGGGAAGGGAATTTTCTTTGTTGATTACCAGTGACTAGAGAGGAGGGATGGTAAATCACTGACTAGTTAAGAGACATGTGTTAATGTGGGTGAAGAGAAAGGCAATATAACAAAAGCATGTGACCAGCACAATATCACCAAGGAAAAGAAAGACACAAAGAGATGCATAACAAAGGTAAATACTATTTACATATGTAATACTGCATTATCAGTAATTGCAAACACTAATCTATGAGTAGATACACAGATAATGAGGCAAAAAGATCAGGTATGGGTAAGTGAAATGGATATGCTCATGACCATACATAGGTTAGGCAGATGTCCATATGCATAACTATGCTAACAGGGGACAATTTTAGGATAACTTCTTAGCCACAACTAAGCACAGTGAGGGAGTGAGTCATTGGGCCTGCAGTCTCAAGCCCATGGTCATGGAACATCAAGCTCAATTGGCACCACAACATAGGCACAAGAACATTGCTCTACATCCTACTTTGGTGAATAGTGGCTGGGGTCTTTAAAGCTTGCAAGTGGTCATCTGAGGTGCAACTATTGGCCTCTCCTAATCTGGAGCAAAGAAGAGTGAAGAAAATAAAAGGTGTAAAGAAACAATTAGTCCAAGGGACAAATGGACCTGGGAACCTCAGCCTACATGATGCTGAGACCAGAACTAGATAGTGTCCAGCTACCAATGCTAACCACTCAGAAAGGAATTGAAAAAAGAGATCCTGGATAGAATCAGTGTTCTGGTTACCTAGTGCTGCTCTGACATGGATATGTACCACAAATGGGACGGCTTGAACAAACAGTTTATTCTTACAGTTTGGAGGCTTTAAGTCTAAGTTCAAAGTGCTAGGCTCTAGAGGCTGGATGAAAGCCCCTCAACCTTGGGTTTCAGCTCTGCCTCCTGCTTTTGGCCACTGAAGCCAGAGGCATTTCTTCACTCAGACAGCTGCTGGCTGCTGAGATTGACAAACCCAAGGTTTACAAGTAAAAAGGCACAGTACCAATGTTACCAAATCACATGGCAAGCCATTAATTCAAGTCCATTGAAAGTACCAAGGTTGGCAAAGCATGGCAGCCTGCTAAACAATGACATGGCTACATGCAGGCACCAAGCATGCCATAAGATAGAGACCATTCCCAAAGCTGTTTCTTATATACAGGAAGCAGACCACATACCCAAAGGCAGTTACTCAGCTGCTCACAGTAGATTCCACCATGGAGTTGATGACCAGTCTCATCATGAAGAATATTACATCCAGCTGCCCAGCCACTCAACCAGGCTTAGCCAAGTTGACACACAAACTTACCACCACAGTGGGTGAAAATTTGTGTAATAAAATTCAAAAACCTAAAAATGACTAGGATTACTGGTTGAATAGAGACTGGTGAAGACCCCAAGACTATGGCCCCCAAGACTTTTGTCCTGGAACTGGACTCACTCCAATGGCTCAAGTCTCAGCCAAACAATAGGCAGGCCTACGGGCTGAACAACTATGCCAGGGAGATGCACTTCTTAGTTGATCAACCATGGGAGATCAGAAGGGCAATATTTGCATAGGAAGAAACCTAGGCAGGCAGGAACACTTCTATAAGAAGGACACAGAGAAGGGGTAACCACAGAGAGGAGGTCAGAGAAGAGCTATTACATTGTGGATCATAATCAATGTCATGAAACAAAATGTATACAATCCATTGAATGTAAAATAAATGTGCTTTGTAAAAATTGCTCCCAAATCACAATAAAAAGAAAAAAACACATCATTTTTGTAAATCAAGCATTTTAAGCATAGTTGTTGTTGTTGTTAGGTGTCATCAAGTTGACTCTGACTGATAGTGACACTATGTACAAAAGAATGAAACACTGCCTGGTCCTGCATGGTCTAACAATACTTGCTATACTTAAGCCCAATATTGCAGCCAATGTGTCAATCTATCTTGTTGAGGGCCTTCCCCTTTTTCATTGACCCTCCACTTTACCAAGCATAATATCCTTCTCTAGGGTCCCTTCTGACAACATGACCAACGTAGGTGAGAGGAAGTCTGGCCGTTCTCACTTCCAAGGAGCATTCGGACTGCACTTCTTCCAGGACAGATTTGTTCATTCTTCTGGCACTCCACAGTACTTTAAGTCTTCTTTGCCAACACCACAATTCAAAAGCCTCAACTCTTCTTCAGTCTTCCTTACTCATTGTACAGCTTTCATATGCATATGAGGTGATTAAAAACACCATGGTCTGGCAAGTGCCAAAGGGGCAGTGAGGCCACATCTTCTGACCTCCTCTAATCCCACAAGAGGAAGACAGAATCACCATCAATAGCCCAAGGCCTATTCCTGTGAGACCAAACATGCTGCCTCCTCCAGCCCTTTCATTAACCCTGACACCAAATGTTCCTCCCAAAACACCCAACATCTTTCTGCTGGGTTTGATAATTCGCTGAGTGGCCACACAGAACTCACAGATTATGGGGTTTATTAGGGAAGCACCAGACTACAATTCAAGTTCAGGAACTATGCTCAGTCTCTATCAGCCCACCGTCTCTCAGCCAACAGTCTCTCTCAGTCTCTCTCCCAGCAGTGCATGTCTCTCAGTGTCTTCTTCTCAAAAGCACGTGCCTCTCAGGAGTATGTTTCTCTCAGCAACATGTCTTTCTCAGCCAGCAGTCAGAAAGACTTCTTCTGCCTCTAGAAGGGCTCCTTTTGAACCTGGCAAAGTGACCACTAACCAATCCCAACATCAGAATTCTATACACCTGAGAGAGAGTGAACTTCCCAGAAAATTACTTCATGCTGCTCCCAACAGTATACCCCAGGTGGATAACTTTAACAATCAGGAGCTGCTCAGTTGCTCACAGCAAATTCCACCATGGGGTTTATAAAGACTTATGGCTAGAAAAGCCACACTATGTAATTGACTCTGCAGCAGGTATTAGTGGGACTTCTAGTAAGATGGCAGAATAAGTAGACAAGCTATACAGACTGTCTTCGACAAAGAAAAGAGAAATGAATTGACAGAGATACAGAAGATAATCCTGGAGCCCTGAGCTTTGAAAGGAAGTATACAGAAGTGGATTAGGCACCAATTAGTGGAAAAATCTGAATGAAAACAGTGAATATGGAGATGGACAGAGCTACAGACTGTCAGGTACCCTGATGGCACCAACAGCCTGAATATTTCCAAGTGGTGTTGAGATCTGAGAATTGACCTAAAGATCATCCTTGGTCACCAAGGGCTGCAGGGATGATTGCACTGGTGGCTGATGACTAGGAAGGGAAACAGCAAGGAGAGAGACAACCTGAGCTGTGGACTTCCTGCTGTCTGGATGGTGCAGCCATTTTGGTTGTTTACCAGAGGTGGCCATTTTGGATATTTAAAGTGGCCAAGGGCACAGCCATTTTGAATGTTTACAAGTGATGGCCGTTTTGGAGGGCACAACCATTTTGAATGTTTACAAGTGGTGGCCATTTTGGATATTTAAAGTGGCAGCATTCTCATTTGGATTCCAGGGACCTAAGAGTAGGCTCCATTTCCCAAGGATGGCAGGGACATACGGGAGGCTGACAACAGGAAAGGAGACAGGTGGTGATTGCATAAGTGCTGCCAACTAGCAAATAGAGGAGCACCATACCCTGTTTACATGGATAACATCCAAACAAAACAAAGAAAATAAAAATCTTGGGCAAGTCTCTCCAACATACAATCACCAATTAAATATAAACACAAAAATGTCACAATGTCTCAGAGACAACAGAGCATCACAGTCCACACAAAAAAGCAAGATAAAGCTGGAGAAACAAGGAAGCAGGATACAGACCCAGAACACACCCATGAGGAGGAAGCAGCATTGGAACTCCCTGATAAGGAATTCAAAAGAATTATATTTAGGTACCTTCAATGAATTGAGAGAGAGATCAAGGAAAGCAAAGACAAAACCCTAGAACAATTCTGAAAGACAATACAAGAACAAAATGACAAAATAAATGAAAAACTAGAAATGATACAAAATCTACACATAGAAATCCAGAAGACTAATACTAAATTTTCAGAAACAGATAACACATTGAACAGGCAAAGGAGTAGAATTCAATCAATGGAAGACAGAATTAGTAAGATTGAAGACAAATACCTCAATACCTCTTTGGAAAGGGATCAGTCAGTAAAAAGATCAAAGAAAAATAAAGAAAGCCTAAGGTTCATGTGGGATCTCTGGTAGCATAGTGCCTAAGGCACTTGACTGCTAACCAGATGGCTGGCAGTTCAAACCCACCAGCCACTCCTCAGAAGGAAGGTTGGGCGATCTACTTCCGTAGTGATACTGTCTTGGAAACTCAAGGAGGGGTCGCTATGAGTCAGGTCCAACTTGACAGCACATAACAACAACAACAAACAACAAGGTTCATGTGGGATACTATCAAAAGGAATAGCTGATATGTAATCAGAATTCCAGAACAGGAAGAGACAAATAAAACCACAGAGAAAATTGTCAAAGATGTGTTGGAAGAGAATTTTCCTGGTATGATGAAAGATGGGAATATATCCATTCAAGAAGTCCAATGAACCCAAAAACAGGATAGACCCCAAAAGAAAATCACCAAGACACATCATCATCAAAATGACCAAAACCAAAGACAAAGAAAGAATCATGAAAGCAGCATGGGAAAAAATGAAAAGTTACCTACAAGGGGCAACCAGTAAGACTAAGCTCAGATTTCTCAGCAGAAACCGTGCAAGCAACAAGACAATGGGATGGTATATATAAAACCATGAATGAAAAAAATTTCCAACCAAAAATTACGTACCCAGAAAATTGTCCCTCAAATATGATAGTGAAATTAGAACATTTCCAGATAAGCAGAAATTAAGGGAATTTGTTAAAACCAGACCAACCTTACAAGAGATGCTAAAGGGAGTCTTTTGGAGAGAATCAACAACAGCAAACAACAACCAACCATTAACACACATGATGACATAACCCAGAAACCAACCAGTTATGGAAGTATCCAAAATAAATAACCCTACAAGATTTTAAACAGGGAACCAGACATCAATTGACAAATGAGGACAACTATAAACCAAAAAGAGGGAAAAGATTGTGTAGTTACAGAACTTCTAAATGGTAGAGAAGTCAAGACAACTGCAAGATAGAAGGAACTCTTTTAAACTTGGGAAGAAAATTATAAATCATAGGGTAACCTCAAAGAAAAATAATAAACCTTCACATCAAAATAAAAAAGAGGGCAAGCACAAATATTTAGCAAATATTAAAACAATAACAGTGAAGGAAGTGATACATTATTCATAAACAAAACAAGCTCAGCACAGAAAATTATATAGAACAAAGAAATCAGCATCATGAAAAAGCACATTAACAAAATGAGAGCAACAAATTCATAAGTGTTGATAATACACTGAACGTCAATGGATTAAATACACCACTCAGGAGATGGAGAGTTGCAGACTGAATAAGAAAACACAACCCATCAATATGCTGTCTACAAGAGACACACCTTAGAGGGAAAGATAAAAATGGAAAAACCAATCACTTATTTTATATGGAAAGGAGAGAGATCTCGAATAAGCAAAGCACTATTGAAGAAGAACAAAGTAGGAGGTCTCACATTCCCAGATCTCAAAACCTACTGTATAGCCACAGTAGTCAAAACAGCCTGGTAATGGTACAATGACAGACACATGGACCAGTAGAACAGAACTGTTGTTGTTATGTGCCGTGGAGTCAGACCTGATTCATAGCAACCCCTCCTTGGGTTTCCGAGACAGTATCATTACAGAAGTAGATTGAGGGGCAAATTTAGGGGCCCTCATTTATGGCATAAATAGACTGACAAGCATAACCCAAAATGCACAAACAGCAGAAGATAAACTAGATGAATGGGAGCTTCTAAAAATTAAATTTTTATATGCTTCAAGAGACTTCTCCAAAAGAAAAAAGAGAACCTACAGAATGGGGAAAAATATTTGGCAATGACATATCTGACAAGGGACTTATCTGTAAAATTTATAGAATACTCTAACACCTCAACAACAAAAAGATGAACAATCCGATTTAAAAATGGGCAGAAGACATGAATGGACACTTCACTAAAGAAGATATTCAAGAGGCCAGCAAATACATGAAGAAATGCTCACAATCATTAGCCATCAGAGAGATGCAAATCAAAATAACAATGAGATATCATCTCACCCCAGCATCAATGTCAAAGTTCAAGACAGAAAATAACAAATGCTGGCAAGGATGTGGAGAAATTGGTACTCTCATACACAGCTGGTGGGACTGTCAAATGATATAACCACTCTGGAAAGCAGTATGGCGATTCCTTTAAAAGCTGGAATTAGAAATATCATTTGACCCAGCAATCCCATTACTAGGTATATATCCTAAAGAAACGAGAGCCAGGATAAGAACAGATATATGCACATCCATGTTCATTGCAGCACTATTTACAATAGGCAAAATATGGAGACAACCTAGGTGCCCATCAACAGAAGAATGAATAACCAAACTATGGTACATATACACAATGGAATACTATAAAACCCTAAAGAATAACATGTTGTTGTTGTTGTTGTTGTTTGCCATCGAGTCAGCCCCGACTCATAGCGACCCCTCCTTGGGTTTCTGAGGCAGTATCACTACAGAAGTAGGATTGCCCAACCTTCCTTCCGAGGAGTGGCTGGTGGGTTTGAACCACCAGCCTTCTGGTGAGCAGTCAAGTGCCTTAGCCACTATGCTACCAGAGCTCCTAAAGAATAACATAGAATCTGCAAAACAGCGCATAACTTGGATGAACTTGGAAGACATTATGCTGAGTGAAATAAGTCAATCACAGAAGGACAGATATAGTATTAGTTCATTAGTTCAGTATAAAGTCAAGGAAAAGTTTATATATGGAAGGAAATTTTCTTTGTTGGTTACCAGGGGTTAGAGAGGAGGGAGAGAACATTGCCAAAAAAAAAAAAAGCATTGACCCATATCACTTTAGTTTTGTGTATTTCACTGTATATAAATTATATTTCAATAAAATATATTTTAAAAAAAGACAAAACACCATGGCTTGGGTTAGGTGCACTATAGTCTTCAAAGAGGTATCTTTGTTCTTCAGCACTTTCAAGAGATCTTTTGCAGCAGATTTGCCCAGTGGAATATGTCATCTAATGTCTTGACTGCTGCTTCCATGTGTTGATTGTGGAACTAAGTAACAACTTCAATCTTTTCTCCATTTATCATGATGCTGCTTATTGGTCCAGTTGTGAGGATTTTTGTTTTCATTATGTTGAACTGTAACCCATACTGCAGACTGTAGTCTTTAATCATCAGTAAATGCTTCGAGTCATCTTCACTTTCAGCAAGCAAAATTGTGTCGTTTGCATATCGCAGGTTAGTAATGAGTCTTCCTTCAATCCTGATACCACATTCTTCCTCATACCGTCATCTTCTTGGATTATTTGCTCAGCATATAGATTAAATATATATGGTGAAAAGATACAACCCTGATACATTCCCTTTCTGAACTTAAGCCATGTAGTATCCCTGCAGTGTAGCAAATTACATAATATGGCTTTTCTAGCCATAGTCTTTGTAAACTCCATGATGGAATTTGCCATGAGCAAATAAGAAGTAGCTCCTGATTGTTAAAGTTATCCACCTGAGGTATTTCTGTAGAAAGCAGCAGCAAGCAATTTTATGGGAAGTTCACTCTCTCTCAAAACCAAAACCAAACCCTCGGCTGTCAAGTCAGATCTGACTCATAGTGACCCCTCCTTGGGTTCACGAGGCTATATCACCGTCGGATGTAGATTACCCAACTTTCCTTCCGAGAGTGGTTGGTGGGTTTGAACCACCAGCCTTCTGGTTAGCAGTCAAATGCCTTAGGCACTATGCCACCAGAGAATTCTGGTGCTGGGATTGGTTGGTTTTGCCACTCTGCTGGGCTTAAGGCAAGTCATCTTAGAGGCAGAGAGGAGGAACTGCTGGCTGAGAGCTGCATGCCTGAGAGTCTGAACCATGGCTGGGAGAGTGACCCATTACAGAGAGAGATGCCTAGCTGAAAGACGGCAGCAGTAGAACCAAGAGGCAGGAGACAGACTGGCAGACTTATTTGACCCATAGAGGCAGAGGCCAGGCCGAAAGGCCAAAGACCACAGGTGTGTCTAAGGGCACAGCAGAGGGGAGATTGTCCTGACCAAGGAACTGAATCCTGAGCGCATTTCTGAATTTTGAGTTATAGCCTGTGGCTTCCCTAATAAACCCCATAATCTGTGAGTGGTGTGTATGAGTTCTGCATGGCTGCTGCAACAAATTGTTGAGCGCAGCAGAGAGATAGTGAGTGCTGTGGGAGGGACAGTTGGTGTCAGGGCTGATGAAAGGACTGGAGGGAGGCAGCATGTCTGGCCTTGCAGGAATAAGCCTTGGGCTGCTGATAGTGATTCTGTTAATCTTGTGGGGTTAGAGGAGGCCAGAAGATGTGGCCTTCTTGCTTCTTTGGCAATTCCCTCGCTCTGTTCAAATGACAGCCTCCTGGTCTCTGTAAAGATTCCTCATAAGCAAAATTTAGTGTTCTGGAATTCCTGTTCTTCTCAATGTTATCTGTAATTTGTTATGATCCACACAATTGAATTCTTTTGCATAGTCAATTAAACACAAGTAAACATCTTTCTGATATTCTTTGCTTTCAGCCAAGATCCACCTGACATCAGCAATGATATCCCTCATACATATATTTATGTAGATAATACATAAATATTATGTACAAAGGAAATAATAGAAGAATATACACTAACTTTTCTACTTCGGTTACTTTTGATGCATTGGATAACAGAATCAGATAATGGCACTGGATAATTTTATAAATTTTATTCATGTGTATTTTCTAAATGTTCTATAATGAACACATATTTTTTGTAATTTGTAAAAGTATTTTTTGTTGATGGAATTGAGATTATTTTTTTAAGAACATATCAGAAGTGGGAGAACTAGAGACAGAGATTATAGTCTGTTTGATGGGGCTTAGTTGTTTAGGGAGAAAGTTAGTAGAAGGGCACTCAGTTCAAGGGTATAGTTATAGTTTTGTTTTGTACTTTAAAGTGAGAGTTTTCTCCATCAGGTAGTAGTGAGAACAAAATGCAGATGCAATCAAGCCCTGACATGTAACTCCTTGAGACACAGTCATGGAGCTGAACTGGGAGCAAGTCACTCCAAAGCCTTGATGACACACTGTTCGACCAGTGAAGCTTTCCTTGATACCACCTAGTCTTTCATTCTTTTTTTTTTTTTTCCCTTACTATTTGCCTGCATAGACTCTATACTTAAGCCAAGGGGTTACTCATAATTCCCTAGGACACTTGCACTTTCCCGCTTCCTGCCTCTGCTTACTCTGTTCCCAGGTCTGGAATGCTTTCCCCCACACTTCCCTGTCCTCAAATGAGAAGCAACAATATTCTCCTGCATGTCTACAACACTCCTGGTACCTTCTTCATATTTCCACCTACACTGTCACAGTCACTGATGACTCTCTCTCCCGCACTAATATTTACTCCTTAGGCTTCTTTGTCTTGTACACAGTACTGAAGGCAGTGCCTTATAATGATCTGTTGAATTTCATAGAAGATGGCATCCAGATTGAGAAATTTTGAGGTTACTAGATCCGTCCCAGATTCTGATCAGATATAGGTAATAAGCTAAATTGATAGTCTGTTCCACAACATAAAAGACCTTGCACCTAGTAGTTAGTGCTGAAACAAAAACCGAATATCAAACCAACGACGAACACAGAATTCAAGTATAAATATGATAAAATCAGGATATGTTTAAACAGTGTCCATAGCCAATTTTTTTTGTTTGTTTTAGTATAAGCAAGAATAGAAAGATAGTATCGGTTTTTAAGTATGTTTTGTGGGACAATTGGCAGCTTCTCTTTACTAATGAATGTCATGTCAGCATGCTCCATGAAAAAGGGCATGGCTGGACATTGCTTTTATAGAAATTAGTACTGTGGGTCATAAAATTGGCTGAGTTCATTTCTTAACTGTAAAAGTGCAATTATGAGAAAGTACAATTAATAGAAATATACAAACCATGCCCACCTTTCTCATAGCTGAGTGGCTCGTAAATCAGTAAATGCAGGTAATAACCACTAGTTGTCATCAAGTCATTAGGAATAAGCTTTTGGATGTAGATCACCAGGCCTTTTCCTAGGTGCCTCTGGGTGGATATTTACCACTTTGGGTTAGTAGCTGAGCATCCAACTCGTTGGGCTATTCACAGTAAAGATTTTTTAAATATTAATATAATTCATTCTTATGCATGTAGCTTTCCTACAGTTTGGATATTTTGATGTTCTAAGTATATGACCCAGATCATCCTAGAAAGATAGAGGTTGCCATAAATGTGAGTGCAGTTGGGTGGAAGCAAGAGGCAGCAATAAATGGGAACCAGTCACCTTTAGGACAAAACTTGTGGCAGACATCTTCAGCAAAAAAAAAACTCACTGCCGTCGAGTCAAATCCAACTCATACCAACCCCTCCTTGAGTATCCGAGGTGTTGTTGTTGTTGTTGTTGTTATGTGCCGTCGAGTGGGCCCCGACCCATAGCGACCCCTCCTTGGGTTTCCGAGGCAGTATCACTACGGAAGTAGGATTGCCCAACCTTCCTTCCAAGGAGTGGCTGGTGGGTTTGAACTGCCAGCTGCTATGGAAATAGATTGCCCAATCTTCCTTCCAAGGAGTGGCTGGTAATTTTGAACCACCAGCCTTCTGGTTAGGAGTTAAATGCCACCAAAGCTTCCAGACATCTTCACAGGTTTGTCAAAGTTAGAAATTTAGAGTAGCCATCTTTAATGATCTGTGGGATCGCAAGACTAAAGATAATTGTTTAAGTCAAAAGAATAGAAATGATCATCCAAAGAAAATGAGTAGTGAGAAAAAGGAAGAAGATATGTAAGTAGTTGGGGTGGTGCAGTGAAGGGAAAACAACACTGAAGGAGAACAAGGAAGAATAGTCAAAGGTAAAAGGAAAACATGGGAGTGTAAACTCAGGTCAACATTTGTAGTCAACAGTGTCAAAAGCTAAAGAGAAAAATGGGGGTCGCTATGAGTCAGGGCTGACTCGAAGGCATATAACAACAACAACAACAACAATGAATCATGTGATAACTGCATGAAGAAGGGAAGGCTATGCCCCCTTCCCTTAAATATGCGTGGGTTTTATGACTGTTTTTCCCAGTAGAATACAGTGGGAGTGAAGCTGTGACCATTATCAGGCCTGAACTTAATAGACCAGCAGGTTCAAACTCTTGTCTCAGAATGCTTGCTTTGGGGGAAGCCAGCCACAAGGTGAGAAGTCTGACTTCTCTGAGGTCCCCATGCTATTAGGAAGCTCAAGCTAGCCATGTAAAGAAATCACACGCAGAAAAAAAGATACCTGACCTGTACCAGCTGTTCCAACCATCGTGCCAGGCACCATCTGTCCAGGCCTCAGCTGCTGTCTTACTGCAACTGTAGTGGAGACCTCAAGTGAGAACCAATCAGCTAAGTCCAGTCAACCTACAGAATTGTGAGAAATAGTGATCTTTAAGTTATTTTAAACAACTGAGCAATAGATAATCAGAACTGAAGTCAAGTAAAGTAAGAGCTGAAATATGTCTACTGGGTTTTGCAGTGATTCAATTAAACAAGATTGTAGGCAAAAGGGTTGGAGCTAGTGCAAAGGCAAGGCTTAATTTTCTGTTACAGCCAAAATCACTCTTACACAATGTAATGAGTGAACACGTATGTATACACAAACCATATGTATGCATAAACCAAGAATAATTTAGAAATCACAAAATGGGAAAACACAGAGATACAGCAACAAATTGCCAGCAGAGTCAAACAACATTTAAATTTTATCTTAAAGGATAAGTAGGATATCACCATGTGGAGAAGTCAGGAAAGGATATCTCAGAAAAACTAGGAGGTACAAACTTACTGAGTAAAGAGCATGGAATATTCTGGGACGAGTGAGAAGTTCAGTATAGCTGGAGTATTATCTGGAAAGAGTGGAATGAGTAATGAGGACCTGCAAATGGGGGAGAGTGATAGAGAGAAGCTTATAAATACAATTTAGGATTTCATTCCAATAGGTTTCATGGACCATGATTCTCATATAGACTCACGTTAAGTAATGTGGGGAGCTCCAGTGGTGTAGTGCCTAAGGCATTTGATTGCTAACCAGAAGGCTACCAGTTCAAACCCACCAGCCACTCCTTAGAAGGAAGACTGGGCAATCTACTTTCATAGAGATGTTGTTGTTGTTGTTGTTAAGTGCCATCAAGTCATTTCCGACTCATAGCGACCCCATGCACAGCAGAACGAAACACTGCCCGATCCCGCGCCAGCCCGACAATCCCTGCTATACTTGAGCCCATCATCACAGCCAC
>NW_006921647.1:4770330-4786290 GCF_000298275.1 Orycteropus afer afer | reverse complement strand
ATGTTCTGCCCTTCTGGTTTTCTAATTCCAGATCTTTGCACATTTCATTATAGTAATTGGCTTTGTCTTCTCGAGCTGCTCTTTGAAATCTTCTGTTCTGCTCTTTTATCTTGGCATTTCTTCCATTTGCTTTAGCTCTTCTCCACTCAAGGGCAAGTTTCAGAGTCTCTTCTGTCATCCATTTTGCTCTTCTCTTCTTTTCTTGTCTTTTAGTGACCTCTTGCTTTCTTCATGGATGATGCTCTTGATGTCATCCTACAATTCTTCTGGTTTTCAGTCATTGATGTTCAATGCATCAAATCTATTCTTTAGATGGTCTCCAAATTCAGGACCCATATTTTGGCTCTTGTGGTCTTGTTTTAATTGTCTTTAACTTCAAGTTGAACTTGCATATGTGAAATTAATGGTCTGTTCCACAATCAGCTCCTGGCCTTGTTTTGGCTGAAGATATTGAGCTTTTCCATTGCCTCTTGCCACAGATGAAGTCAATCTGATTCCTGTGTACTCCATCTGTGTACTCCACATGTATGTATAGCCGCTGTTTGTGTTGTTTAAAAAAGGTATTTGCAATGAATAAGTTGGTCTTGCAAAATTCTATCATGCAATCTCCAGCATTATTTCTGTCACCAAGGCCAAATTTTCCAACTACTGGTGATTCATTGTTTCCAACTTTTGCATTCCATTCACCAGTGATAATTAACATCTTGATTGCACATTTGGTCAATATCAGACTGCAGAAGTTGATAAAATCTTCAATTTCCTCATCTTTGGTTTTGGTGGTTGGTGCATAAATTTGAATAATAGTCATATTAACTGGTCTTCCTTGTAGGTGTATGGATATTATCCTATCACTGACAGCATTGTACTTCAGGACAGATTTTGAAACATCCTTTGTGATGATGACTGCCATGCCATTCCTCTTCAAACTGTCATTCTTGGCACAGTAGATCATATGGTTGTGTGATTCAAAATGGTCAAAACCAGTCTATTTCAGCTCACTAATGCCTACGATATCAATCTTTATGTGTTCCATTTCATTTTTGACAAGTTCCCATTTTCCTAGATTCATACTTTGCACATTCCATATTCCTATTATTAATGGATATTTGCAGCTGTTTCTCCTCCATTTGAGTCATGTCATGTCAGCAAATATAGGTCTTGAAAGCTTTCTTTACTTTATCCATGTCAGTAAGGTTGGTCCTACTTTGATGATGCCACTCTTTCCTAGTCATGTTTTGAAAGCCTTCTGACCTAAGGGGCTCATTCTCCTGCACTGTATCAGATAATGTTTCTGGGCTATTCATAAAGTTGTGCAGTAATGTATCAGACAGTGTTTCTTTGCTATTCATAAGACTTTCCCTGGCCAATTCTTTGAGAAGTGGATGGCCTCTTCCTTCTTGTTACTCTGTCTCAGTCTGTAAGCTGCTTTGAAAACTGTGCACCATGTACAATCCTGCTGGCACTTTAAACAACGGTGGCACAGCCTCAAGCCTCACAGCAACACACAAGCCACAATATTACAACAGATTGACAGGCAAGTTTGTCTTGCTTAGCTGTTCAAAACCTTGCCTCCCTCCTCTTACCTAGATGCTCTGTCGTCTCCCTGGCTTCTCTTTCCTCTGTTTTCCTGGCTCATGGAGGTTGAGCCTAGCTAGGTCCCTCCCCTTACCTGGACCCCTGGCTGCTGCTCTGCTCTGTCATCCCCTCTGGCTTCTCTTTTCCCCAATTTCCTGGCTAGTGGGGGGTGGGGCCTGGGTCACTCCCCTTACCTGGATCCCTGGCTGCTATGCTGCTCTGTTTTCCCCTCTGGTTTCTCTTTCCTCTGCTTTCCTGTCTGGTGGGGGTGGGGCCTGGGTCCCTCCCCTTACCTGGATCTCTGGCTGCTGTGCTGCTCTGTCTTCCCCTCTGGCTTCTCTTTCCCCCACTTTCCTGGCTGGTGGGGTTGGGGGCTGGGTCACTTCCCTTACCTGGATTTCTGGCTGATGTTCTGCTCTGTCATCCACTCTGGCTTCTATTTTACCCACTTTCCTGGCTGGTGGGGTGGGGCCTGGGTTACTCCCCTTACCTGGATGCCTGGCTGCTTCTCTGCTCTGTCATCCCCTCTGGGTTCTCTTTCCCCAGATTTCCTGGCTACTTTCCTACTCAGATATGATCTAATTAACACAACAAAGAAATCCTTATTTCCAAAGAAGATCACCTCCACAGTTATAGGGGTTAAGAATCCAACACATTTTTAGGGAACACAATCCAAGGGTCACATATTTATTCTTCAGGTAGCTTTTGAAATCCCTCTCTCTGACATGGGGTCAGAGAAAACACACAGTCCCCTCACCCATGATGGGGAGGGAGCATAGCTTGCCTGTGACCTTCTCTAAAATAATGTGAAGGTTTTTGCACTGCAGTGGTGGCACGTGTTTTTAGTTTCTCAGCCACTCAGCCTTCTTTAAAACTTTTGAATTAAATTTAAGGTTCCACTCACAATTATTGGGAGCTTAGTAGCATAGTGGCTAAGGCACTTGACTGCTAACCAGAAGGCTGGTGGTTCAAACCCACTAGCCACTCCTTGGAAGGAAGATGGGGAAATCTACTTCCGTAGATTCCGTAGATACTGCCTTGGAAACCCAAGGAGGGGTCACTATGAGTCAGGTCCGACTCGACAGCACATAACAACAACAACAACTCACAATTATTAGCAAAAAAGAACTAAATAAAAGCCCCTTCTTTTTTGAATCTTAAAGTCTACTTGGAGAGAGTGAGACTATTAAACAATACACAGACAAGCATATAATTGCAAAGGATGATGAGTGCTATAAAGGAAAGGTTCATTGGATGTGGAAGACTTTGGTGAAACCCAACAAACTCATGACCTTGGGGAATACCCTTCCATGTTAATGTCTGTCTTAGCCATATGACTAACTTTGATGAATGGGACACTAGCAAGCATGGTATAAACAGAAGTTTGATAGCACAGCACAATAGGACTTAATTTCTTGGAAAGTACATTTCTTGGAATGTACTTTCTTAGAATCCAGTTGCCATTCTATGAGGAAGCCCAAGCAGCCATATAAAGAGATTCATGTGGAGGATAACATGGACCAATAACCTAGGCTGAGCTCCTAATAGGTGGCCAGCAGGATATGCTAGCCTGTGACCTTTCAGTTGTCTTAGTACCCCAGCCATCACCACATGAAGCAAACCACCTGATCAACCAACAGGATCATGAGAAATAAAATACTGTTGGTGTTATAACAACTGAATTTTGGGCTGGTTTATTATATAGCAGTAGATATCCAAAACACAAGGCTATGAGAACAAAACCAAAAAGACCTACCTAGTCTGGAAAAGGGGAGCTCTGGTGGCGTAGTGCCTAACAAGAAGGTTGGTGGTTCAAACCTACCAGCCACTCCTCAGAAGGAAGATTGGGCAATCTACTTCTGTAAAGATACCACCTCAGAAACCCAAGGAGGAATTGCTATGAGTCAGAAAATGACTCAACAGCATGAGTCTGGGTTTTTTTGGAGTGAGTCTGGAAAATCAGGGAAGCCTTTCCAGAGGAATTAATGATTTACACATAATCTGAAAGTAAAGAGTTAACTTCCAGACAGAGAGAGCAGTATGCACAAAGGCCTGTGTTTGAAGGGAACAAAATGAATTCAAAATGGCATGAAGTTGAAAGCATAAATGCAAACAGATACTTGTACACCAATGTTCACTGCAGCATTATTCACAATAGCCAAAAGGGGAAAACAGCCTAAGGGTCCATCAAAAGATAAATGGATAAACAAACTGCAGTACATACACGCAATGGGATATTACTCAGCCATCAAGAGAAATTAAGTCTTGATATAGCCTACAATATGGATAAACCTTGTAAACATTATGCTGAGTGAAATAAGTTAGTCCCAAAAGGACAAATATTGTATAATTCCACTTACATGAAATATCTACATTAGGCAAGTGTTTAGAAACCAAAGTTTATTAGTGGTTACCAGGGGCAGTTGGGAGGGATGGAGGAGGAAGGGCTCATTGTTTAGGAAACACCAAGGTTCTGTTAAAGGTGATGGAAATTTTTGGAAAAGAATAGCAGTGATGGGTGAACAACATGATGAAAGTAATTAATGTCACTGAATAGTTCATGTGAAAAATACTAAAATGGTAAATGTTTTGTTGCATATATATTTACTACAACAAAAAATATAAATCACTTTATTATGCATCTTCACCTAATTATGAAACATAAGCAAACATATGTATGCATACATATTTTATCCATTTTATACAACAGTACATTTAAGATAGAGATGAAAACCTAACTCTAAAACTGATATGTCTATTTCTGCTTATTAATACACACTTGCTATCACCAAGCCATCTGTGACATGAACACATTGTACTTGGACCATCTGTAATGTTCCTAATCTACATGTTTAAATGATGGCTCATGCCCTCATTAGAAGATACTAGCACTTCAAAAAAAAATTTGTTGCAAATAGCAAAATACCAGTCCCTTCAGATACTATTGTGGCTACATAATAAACTAATGCACATAAGAATTAAGTAAGTCTAAGTCACTGCTGTCAAGTCAGATCTGACTCATAGCAACCCCTCCGTGGGTTTCCAAGGCAGTATCTCTATGGAAGTAGATTTCCCAGTCTTCCTTCCAAGGAGTGGCTGGTGGGTTTGAACTGCCAGCCCTCTGGTTAGCAGTCAAGTGCCTTAGGCACTACACCACCAGACCTCCCCACATAAGAATGTTGTTGTTGTTGTTGTTATGTGCCGTGGAGTCAGCCCTGACTCATAGCGACCCCTCCTTGGGTTTCCGAGGCAGTATCACTACGGAAGTAGGATTGCCCAACCTTCCTTCCGAGGAGTGGCTGGTGGGTTTGAACCGCCAGCCTTCTGGTTAGCAGTCAAGTGCCTTAGCCACTATGCTACCAGAGAATAGGAAGAGAAAAAAAGAACATCTGCTGAGGCTCATCTAAGGTCCACGAAATCTGAGACTCTTTTTATACATTCTCTTATTAATCCTCTCAGCAATCTCATGAGGTAGGTATTCTTATTCCATTTTTATTTATTAAAGAAAATAGGGTTTTTAAAGGTTTACTCACTTATCCAAGGTCAAACAGCTTGAAAGTGGCAGAGCCAGGATTCAAACCCTGAGAGAGAGATTTTAAGGAACTGGCTAATGCAATTGTGGAGGCTAGCAAGTCCAAATCCATAGGTCAGGTGACAGGCTGGAAAATCCTGCAAGATTTCTATGTTACAATCTTGAGGCAGATTTCTTCTCTCTGTAAGGAAATACCCGTCCATGCTCTTAAGATCTTCAATTCACTGAATGAGTAAGGCCCACCCACATTATGGAGGGTAATCTGCGTTAGTTAAAGTCAACTTATTGTAAATGTTAATAATATCAAAATATCTAGCTTTTGGCCAAACAACTGGACACTACAGCCTAGCCAAATGGACACATAAAATTAACCATCACTATAACCAAGCCCTATGTGAGAGTAATGCACTCACATCATGACACATCCTGCTCACACCTTTCCCAGTTAAGCTCTTTAAAGTGAAGTCTGCACCTGTTTCTCTACTTCCTCATGTGCCCTCCCCCCAAACCCAAATGCAGTGACCTGGCTTATGCCTCCTATTTCTCTAATGAAACTGCACTGGCAATGTTCAATGATGATCTCCTAAGTGATAAACCCAATGACTACTTTCAGCTTCACTATTTCTAACATTTCTGCTAAATGTGTTCACCAGTTCCTCCTTCAAAATTACTCTCTTCTTTTGGCATCTGCACTTGTTAGCTGCTGTACAGTTGGCTCCAACTCATGGTGACCATATGTGTAACAGAACTACCCTCTAATGTATGGGTTCTTAATCTTGGGTCTAAAGAAGACACATGAAAGAGCAAAAGTTACCATTTATTATTTTTTATTAACTCTCACTGAAATTTAACACTGCTTTTGATTGTAACTGTTGACAAAAAAAAATCACAGTAGTATGAACAGTACCTGTAATTTTGTCACTAATAGAAATACAGGTATTTCCACAATACAATACATAAATATTTTTCATGTTATTTATACTCATTCCCACTACTATAGTAGTTATTAGATGATTTTTAGATTTTGTTATTTAATGCATGGACTAAGAAGCATATATATTACTCCAACATAAATTTACTTCACAATATTTTGTTAACTGTGATAGTTAAGGTTGTGTGTCACCTTGACTGGGCCATGGTTTTGAGTGGCTTGGCAGCTGGATGTAGTAATTATGAGATTGTAATCATCTCCATGGTGGCAGAGATGGAGACTATGCATGGGCTCAACAATATGGACTTCCACTCACAAAGGCCAACTTGGCTACAGCCAGTGATGAGTGCCCAATCTGTCAGAGACGACACTGAGTCCACAATATGGAACTATTCCTTGGGGCAATCAGCCAGTAACCTGGTGACACATTGATTACATCAGATGTCAGACCACTCCCATCATGAACTGGGTGTTGTCTGACCCAGAATCATAAGGTTGGGCGTGCACAGCAGCATTCCATCATTAAATGGAAGTGGTATATTAAGAGAGTGGGCTTGAGCAGGACCTGAAAGCACAAGTAAGTTGCATGAGGAAGTGGCCCAAATGCCTATGGTCTCCACTCCAGTCACATTACCATCTCCCTCCCAGTCTGCACTTATGTCCTCATGGGAATGACTACATCACAACCGCTTAAACCACTTAGAATCATGGCCCAGCCAGGTTGACATACAATGTTAACTATCACAATAACTATTTCAATAAAATGGAATTTCTCTGTAATCCTCTGTATTTTTAAAATCATAGTTCTGAGAAGAAACCCATGGGCTTCAATAGGCTGCTAACAAAGTCCATCACTAAAGTTTCCTGCCAAATCTTATTAATTTCATACGTTATTGCTTCTCAGTCCAGTTTTGAAGCTCATACTATACATAGCCACTGCCCCATTCTTCTTGTTTCAGACACCTGTTTCTGACATTATATTATGGTTTTTACAGTGAGGGTTCACCTTAGAACTCAGGAAAAAAAAGTCACTATATAGTATACTACAAAATGGATAGTGTAGTATAGTATGTTGTCGTAAGGTGCAATTGAGTAGCTTCTGAGTCTTAGTGACCCTATGTACAAGAGAATGAAAAACTGCCCAGTCCTGTGCTATCCTCACAATCATTGCTATGTTTGAGTCCATTGCTGCAGCCACTGTGTCAATCCATCTCATTGAGAGTCTTCTTTTTTGCCAACCCCCTACTTTACCAAGCATTATGTCCTTCTTCAAGGACTGGTACCTCTGGATAACATGTCCAAAGTACATGAGATGAAGTATTGCCATCCTCACTTACAAGAAGCTTTCTGGCTATACCTCTTCCAGAACAGATTTGTTCATTCTTCTGGTAGTCCATGGCATTTTCAATATTCTTTGCCAATACCACAATTCAAAGGCATCAATTCTTCGGCCTTCCTTATCTATTATCCAGCTTTCACATGCATATGAGGTGACTGAAAATACCATAGCTTTGGCCAGGATAGTATAATATAACAATAAAAGTTAACATGTTGTATCAAGCTCAATTGGCATAACATATTACACAAAAACATTGTTCTACATCCTACTTGGGAGCTCTGGTAGCATAGTGGCTAAGACACTTGCCTGCTAACCAGACGGCTGGCGGTTCAAACCCACCAGCCACTCCTCGGAAGAAAGGTTGGGCAATCCTACTTCCGTAGTGATACTGCCTTGGAAACCCAAGGAGGGGTCGCTATGAGTCGGGGCCGACTTGACAGCACATAAAAACAACAACAACAACAACAACATCCTACTTTGGCAAGTAGCGACTGGGATCTTAAAAGCTTGCAAGCAGCCATCTAGATGCAACGATGGGTCTCTCTCCTCGTCCAGAGCAAAGAAGAATGAAGAAAACCAAAGATTCATGGAGACAATTAGTCCAAGGGACTGGTACACCATGTGATCCTCAATGTATATGACTATGAGACCAGAAGAACTAGATGGTGCCTGGCTACCACTGTCAACCACCTGGAGAGGGATCTATGTAGGAAATCCTGGATAGAATGGGAGAACAATGTAGAACAAAACCCAAATCATAAAAAAAAAAAAAAAAACAGGACCAGGTTTGCTGGTCTGATAGAGCCTAGTGGAACCACTGAGATTATGGACCCTAGTTGCCCTTCAGGTCTGAAACTGAACCCACTCCCATGGCTTCCAGCCAAACAAAAGACAGGCATATGAGCTATTTACATTAGGTAGATACATTCCATGGAGAGATCAGTCATGGGAGAATAGAAGGGCTATGTATGCACAGGGAGACAGCATGGAGAGCAAGAGTTCATGGGAGGAAAGGACACAGGAAAGAGGTAACTATAGGGAGGAAATGTGAAAAGAGCTGTTGCATTGTGGGAAATTACAGTCAATGTCATGAGACAAAGTGTACGTGAACTGCTGTACGGAAAATGAATTTGCTCTGTAAACTTTCACCCAAATCACAATAAAAATTTTTAAAAATTAGTATGTCATGATGACAGATGAAGTGATGATAATAATGGATAACAAGCTTTCCACATCCAAGGCTCTGCACAGTAATCTATCACTTTGGTATTATTTTCCCTGCCTTACAGATTAAGAAATGTGAATGCACAGACCATCAAAGGCTTGGCTAGGTCATATAGTCAGTAGTTGATGGGGTTGGGACTTGTTATGCTGCAAAATAATATTAAAGGAGTGACCTAAAGATCCAGATTGGGTCCCAAGCCAGAGCTGTGACTATACAGAAGTGCTGGTAGCATAGTGCCTAAAGCACTTGACTGTTAACCAGAAGGCTGGTGGTTCAAACCCACCAGCCACTCCTTGGAAGGGAGGTTGGGCAATCTACTTCTGTAGTGATACTGCCTCGGAAACACAAGGAGGGGTCACTACAAGTCAGGTCTGACTTGATGGTACATAACAACAACAACAACAATGTGACTACTCATCAGAAAGGAGGTTGGTCAGCCTTAGAGACTCAGGGGGAAAAAAAAGAAAAAAAAAGATCTGATAGGTAATTTTTGTTATTCTATGAAGAAACACTATGCAAGGAAGTTTCTCATTCATCAAAGTATTAGAGGCTTGGGTAAGGCCGCTGGGCCAGAGTCATGCAGGTCAGAGTGAGCCCATAGGTGTGGAGGGTACTGATGAAGAGAGCATGCAGGACCCGACCACAGGCACTGGGAGTCTAAAGGTTCTCCGCTGGAAAGATCACCTCAAGAGTGAGGTGGATGCTTCATGTTCTCTTAGCTTAAGGTCATTAAATCTCCCATTCAATTTACTCTTTATTTAGGATAAGAAAAGACTAGTTGTATGGATTTGAAATATTCCTGTCTCTAGGACAGTGATTTCTCATTACAATTTGACATTCTGCTTTTAAAAATCAGACTCTTAGAATTTATATTTTAAAAATACACATAAACTAGGTTAATGTGAGAGTCATTTCTGAAAGGTGAATTCACTTTTGATGTGCAGAGAAATCAGGTTTCTAAGCCTGATTTACTATGTATACCATTCTATGTGTTCTTTTGGGAGATTTAATATATCCCTTCTTTGTGAACTTAGAGTGTACACAAAGTTCTCTGTGTAGTACAAATATGTTTTTATTGTTATATGCTAATAGCTTTAGAATTTGTATGTGGAGGTCAGAACTCTTGTTGGACTTGTATATTCAACTTCTAGCACTGCCACTTGCTAACTATCATGACATGAAAAATCACTTAACTTCTTTAAGTCTCAGTCTATTTCTCTATGAAATGAAGATATTTTTAAAAAACCTATGTCAGGGAGCCCTGGTGCTACAATGGTTAAGTGCTTGGCTGCTAACCCAAAGATCAGTAGTTCGAAGCTACCAGTGGCTTCATAGGAGAAAGAGCTGGTGATCTGCTCCTGTAAGGATTGCAGCTTAGGAAACCTATAGGGAAGTTCCACTTTGTCCTACGGGGTCACGATAAGTAACCATCAACTCGATGGCACACAAAACAAACAACAGGAAGGATTACTGAGTGCCATCTTGGAGGCTACTAACCACAGCTGTTTCTAAAGGAAAAATAAATTCAACAGACTCCAGTGCTGGTGTAAATTATTTTTCCTATTTGAATTTACAAAATCATGAAACTAAGTACAAAGTTCCTTGGTATAAATAGGTTGTCCAAAAAAATCCCCAAACCTATGTCAGGTTTACCATGAATATTAGATGCTTTGGGGTAGTTTGTTACACATTTTCAACTGAATTAAACTTACAGTGAATTTTAACAATGTTTGTCAAAATCTCAAGGTCATAAAGATCATTTATAACAGAGGAACTACAAATAACAATCAAACATTTGAAAAAATGCATTTGGCCTCAACAATACCCACCATGTGGTATTTCTATCTGTAGTGTAGACCACTCCCCCAAGCTACAGACTCAAATGTTCAATTGCCCAAAATTCTAATTGGCATCTCAACTTAACATGCCCAAAACAGAATCTTTGATTCCTTGCCTTCTTCCCACATACTGATCTCTTTCTACTTCAATTAATTGCTACCCTGTCCATTAGGCAAAATACCTAGGAATAATGTTTCATTGTTCTCCTTCCCATTCCTTCTATACATACTCCATCAGTAAGTGGGGCCTGTCTAGGCCCTGGACTCTTGGGTGGTGCAAGAACCCATCCAGACTCCAGAAGGAAGCGACCAAAGTTCCTCAGGGATCCAGGTGGGCAGATCCTCTCCCTCTGGCTTCACAAAAAAAAATCTTTGCCCTTCTGAAACTTCACCTCTCCAAACCATACCAGCAGAGCAGATGAAGAAAGAAACAACAAATGTCTAGGTCCCAGGCCAGAACTTCATGCAAATCTTGACTTTAAGATAGCTAATGTGACTATTTATCAGAAAGGAGGTTGGTCAGCCTTAGAGGTTCTGCCTAGAAACCCATGTGGGTTTGGGATGGCCAAGTTGAAGCAGGGAGTCCCTGAGTGGTGCAAATGGTTAAAGCCATTAAGCAAAAGGTTGGAGGTTCTCATCCACCCAGAGATGCCTCAGAAGAAATGCCTGGCCATCTACTTCTGAAAAATGAGTCACTGAAAACCTTGTGGAACACAGTTCTACTCTGACACCCATGGGGTCACCATGAGTTGGAGTCTGCTTGAAGGCAAATGGGTGGGGTAAGGTGAAGCAGAAGCTGTCCTTCACTCTCTGATTTCCAAGGGTGAGCTTGGAGTTCTCCTCCTGACACTACACACTCTTTCCTGCTCTCAGCCAGCTTCCTTTGGCATAGGGGCCCAGTCCTCCATATAACTCCTCCTCACATAATCTTCTGCTAGCTCTCCCCTAGTTACCAAACTTTCAGGAAACATCCTTACAAAGTCTGAGAGAAAAATAACTATTACTGTGTATTTGTTATGTGCAAGGAAATGTAAATGAGTGCAGGAATCAAAGCAGGGGCGTGGCTCATTGGAGCCAAAAAAACGCACTGGGCCTTTTTCTTTATCTTTTCAAACTCTGTTTCTTCCATTTATTGAAGTATTGCTTTTTATGTGTTCTTCAAAAACAATTTAATTCTCCATGACAGGATTAATTTTCATTATCTTCATCTTTATTGATTTTATTGTAATTGCTATTTGTTATGAATTGTTTGTTTCTAATAAATAAAAATCTCTAGGTTTTTAGTTTTTAATAAATACATCAGGAGCTTGTAATTTCTTATTAGTTTTATTCAAATCATTGCAAATAAAATAGTGTCATTGAGCTCTATCAACTTCTTGAAAAAACATTTTCATTTCACTTATATTTGAAATTTTCTTCCAAGGTTTTAAAAATATATATCCTGAACTTAAAATCTTTACAGTAAGTACATCTTCCATTAACCCACACACTTCCAGATAGCCAGAAATCTAAGATGGGCTCCAAAATCCCTGCCCCCGGTGAGCACTTATCTTCTCTCAGCTGTTCCATCTATGTGCTGCTGCGAGAGATTTTACAAATGCAAGTAAGGTCTCCAATCAGATGACCTTAAAATAGGAAGATTATCCTGGGTGGCCCAGATCTAAAGGTCTTTAAAAGGAACTAGAACCTTCTCAAGGGAAAAGATTCAAAGCATGAAGGATTAAAAGTGAGGGAGATTCTCTATTGTTGGCTTTGAAGAGGGAGTAGGCCATGTAGCAAAAACTGCAGCAACGCCTAGCTATTAAGAGAAATTCCCTCACCCATCAACACCTAACAAGGAAATGGGAGCTCAATCCTACAACCTCAGAAATTTGAATCCTTCCATAACCACTTAAGCTTGGAAAAGAACCCAGGGGTCCAAATAGGAATGTGACCCAACACACCTTGACTAGCTTTATGAGACCCTGAGCAGAAAATCCACCCATGTCATGCCCAAACTTCTGCTCTACAGAACTGAGAGACAATAAGTGGCTACTGTTTTTAGTCACTAAGTTTGTGGTAATTTATTACTCAGCAACAGAAAACTAACACAGTAAGAGATGCTTAATGGAGATAGGGTCTCTACACTATTTGAAGTCATGTGAATCATCAGCACAATAGAGACTTGAGTTTCCCCAGAAGCCACTTTCACCCCTGAAAACTCACAGTAATTCAATCATATACAGAAGTGAAGAAATAAATATATATTACAAAACTAACATATTCCCACTCAATTTTTCCTTAACCAGAACATGCCCTCACACACACACCCCGCCCCCACAAAAAAAATCTGTGGACACTCTAGTGCCTCCCAACAAGAGAGGAGGGGTAACAGTGGTAATCAGAGAGGAAAGCGACAATGTAATTATTTTGTTGACTTTTTCCTTACTTTTGCACATGAAAAAAACTGACCATTTGAACACATTTGCCTTGGAAGGGGTTCTCACAAGCTTTGTTAGTTTCATGGTAAATCTACTCCTTTTCTATATCCTTGCACTCGACATATGAGTAACAGGTCTCAAGTAATTATTTCATGTATAAACCAAACTCCGGGAGCTCTGGTAGTATAGTGCGTAAGGCACTTGACTGCTAACCAGGAGGCTGGTGGTTCAAAGCCACCAGCCACTCCTCGGAAGGAAGGTTGGGCAATCTACTTCCGTAGTGATGCGCCTCGGAAACCCAAGGAGGGGGTCGCTATGAGTCGGGTCCAACTCGACGGTACATAACAACAACAACAAACCAAACTCACTGCCATCGCATCAATTCCGACTCACAGTGACCCCCATAGGGTTTCCAAGGCTATAAATCCTTTTCTTTTTTTTTTTAAGTTTTTATTGTGATTTTGGTGAAAGTTTACAGAGCAATTTCATCGTCCATACAGTAGTTCATACACATTTTGCTTCATGACACCGACTGCAATTTGCACAGTGTAACAGATCTCTTCCCACTTCCTCCCCATTGTTACCTCTTTCCTGTGTCCTTCCCTCCCATCCATGCCTGCCCCCGCCCCAGCAGTCTCTCCGTGCATACACTGCCCTTCTGTTCTCCCATAATTGATCTTTCCAAGGAGTGTATGTACCTGATATAAATGTACGGCCCATATGCCGGTTTTTTATTTGACTGGAAGCCACAGGAGTGAGTACAATTCCAGACCTGAAGGGCAGCTAGGGGCCAAAGTCTCAGGGATTTCACTAGGCTCTATCAGACCAGCAAACCTGTTTTGTTTTGTTTAATAATTTTGAGTTTTGTTCCACATTGTTCTCTCACTCTATCCAGGATGTCCTACACAGATCCCCCTCCAAGTGGTTGACAGGTAGCCAGGCACCATCTAGTTCTTCTGGTCTCATGGTCATATAGGCTGAGATCACATGGCATACCAGTCCCTTGGACTAATTGTTTCCATGTGTCTTTGGTTTTCTTCATTCTTCTTTGTTCTGGCCAAGGAGAGACCCATCATTGCATCTAGATGGCTTCTTGCAAGCTTTTAAGATCCCAGTTGCTACTCACCAAAGTAGGATGTGGAACAATATTTTGTGTAGTATGTTATGCCAATTGAGCTTGATGTCCCCTGGGACCATGGTCCCGGGCTCACAGGTCCAACTACTCATTCCCTCTGGGTAGATAGCTGTGGCCAAGAAGTCACCACAACCTTGTCCCTTGTCAGCTCTACTATATACCTGGTCATTCTTATAGAAATAGAAATATGCTTGTAGAAATATCATCTGCTAACCCTATACATGTTCATGAGCACATTCCCCCTTGTATGACATACCTGATCGTTCAGCCTGTACACCCATCTATCCACCTGTAGATCAATGTTTGCCATCACTGATAACACAGTACTATATGTGCAAAAGGGTTCAAAGATGATGTCTGTACCTCTCATGTACCTCTCTATGTCTTCCTCTTCCTCAGTGCCACTGTGCTGATCACTCACATTTGGTGCATTCCCCTTCCTTCCACCCAAATCAATACTTGTCTTTACCTATCTAGCAGTGTTCCTCCCCTCCCCTCTCATCCCTGGTAACCAACAAAGAAAATTTTCCTCCATATATAAACCTTTCCTTAACTTTACAATTATGGACTAATATGATATTTGTCCTTCTGTGATTGACTTATTTCACTCAGCATAATGTCCTCCAAGTTCATCCATGTTACGTGGTGTTTTGCAGATTCTATATTATTCCTTAGGGTTGCATAGTATTCCATCATGTGTATGTACCATAGTTTGGTTATCCATTCTGTTGACGGGAACCTGGGTTGTTTCCATCTTTTTGCTATTGTAAATAGTGCTGCAATGAACATGGGTGTGCATATGTCTGTTCTTGTCCTGGCTCTCACTTCTTTAGGATATATACCTAGTAATGGAATGGCTGGGTCAACTGCTATTTCTAATTCCAAATTTTGAAGGAATCTCCACGACTGTAAATCTTTACAGAAGCAGACAGGCCCATCTTTTTTCAGTGGAGAGGCTGGTGGATTTCAACCACCAACTTTTTGGTTAGCAGCCAAATGCCTTAACCACTATACCACCAGAGTGCCACCAGATCTCTTTATTTCATGTATGACTAAATTAATTATTAAATAGTTGTTTACTTATGTGACTTTACATTTCTTAAAAGCAAATTACTGTTAACTGAGATATGTCTGCATCCTGATTCACTTAAAGTTTATCACATTATTTCCTCATCTCTGCTTGTTTCCACAAAAGAAAAAGTAAATAATTCAATTCTTGTATTTTAATTAGTAATTCAGGAATGTCAGTTTGTTCTTTTATAAATACAGCTTATCTCAGGGTTCAGATCAGACGATCTCACCTTTAGTGTTTGGATTCAGTGCTTTTTGGGGTGAAGTAAAAAGAAAACCTTCTAGAAATGCATTCAATTGACTCAAAGAAAGATGGATCTAATTCTTTTCATTTATAAGGATTTATGAGGATTTAGTTCTGAAGAGGTTTTGTATTTTGTAAAAGGAAAAATTACCAAGACGTATAATATAAAAATGCTGAATAATCTGCTTTAATAGTTGTTTTTGCATTATAATCTGCATCAAATACAGTAATGTATCAAGGAAATTAATATACCTATTTACTAAGAGTAAAAAGCTGTCTTCTATTAAGTCTGGTAAAGAATATTTCAAGATAAGTAATGGTTTATGTATGGAAGGAAATTTTCCTTGTTCGTTACCAGGAGTGGGAGGGGAGGGGAGGGAACGCTGTTAGTTAGATAGAGATAAATATTGATTTGGGCGAAGAGAAGCAATGTACCAAATGTGAGTGACCAATATGGCAGCACTGAGGATGAGAAAGACATAGAGAGATATATGGGAAGTACAGACAACAAATATGAACCCTTTTGCATATACAGTACTGAGTTGTCAGTGACGGCAAACATGGGTATATGGATGGATAGATAGGTGGACAGGCTAAACGATTAGGTATGTCTATGAAATGGGGAGTGTATCCAAGATCATATATAGGGT
>NW_006921647.1:4767929-4769425 GCF_000298275.1 Orycteropus afer afer | reverse complement strand
TTAAAAATGGAAATAAATTGTTTACCCTATTGTCCACGTGAATCCTTAAGGATTTAGGGTAGAAGCAAACAGCAATTATTTTTCAAAAAATCCTTTTTAGGAGTGATTTTCTCATTGAATAAGGAGCTTAAGTAGTACAGTGCCTAAGGCATTTGATAACTAACCAGAAAGTTGGCAGTTCAAAACCACCAGCCCCTCCATAGAAGGAAGATGAGGCAATCTACTTCCATAATTTACTGTCTTGGAAACCCAATGGGGTTCACTATGAGTCAGAATTAATTCACTGGCTCTGGGTTTTTTTTTGTCTGTTTTGTCATTGTACATGTCCCTGGGTGGCGCAATGGTTTACTCTCCACTACTAACTGAAAGGTTGGCACTTTGATCCCAGCAGTGCTGGAGAAGAAATGCCTGGTGATCTGCTTATTAAGATTATAGCCAAGAGAGAAGTTGCCAAGATGGCAGAATAGGCAGACCAACTATACAGACCCTCTTCAACAAACAAAAGGGAAACCAATTAACATAGATACAGAAGAAAATCCTGGAGCCCTGAGCTCTGAAAGGAAGAATACAGAAGTAAACTAAACAACTAGTAGGAGAACCTGCATGAAAACACCAAAAAAGGCGACATACAGAGCTGTGGACAGTGATCCTGATGGCCCGGACAGCTTGGATATTGCCAAGTGGTGTAGGACCTAAGAATTAACCGAAAAATCAGCCCTGCTAGCCAGGGGCTGCAAGAAAGACTGTACTGGTGGCTAGTGAATAAAAGGGAAAGCAGCGAAGAGAGAGATGGGCTGAGCTGTGGACTTTTGGCTGTCCAGAGGGTGTAGCCATTTTGAATATTTACAAGTGGTTTGGCCATTTTGAATATTTAAAGTGACAGCGTTCTCTCAGATTCCAGGGACCTAAGAATAGGCTCCACTTTCTGGGGACCGCAAGGACATACCAGACACAGAGGAATAGAAAGGTGTGATATTTCCCTTGTTACTCTCATACCCTACAGCTTCTTGGTGAATGAGATGCGGCCATCCCTCACTCCCAACCACCTTCTGGGCCGGCAGGAATTCCATCCCAGTCTGCATGCTCTCACAGAGCCTGGAACCCTGGCCTGTCGACACTGCCCAGATTTTTTTTTTTCTTATTTTTCAGTTAGTTTTGTTTTGTCTGTCTCAACATTGTTATTGTTGTCCTTATTATTATGATTATTTCTCTTCCCTTCCCAGGCTCTAGTTTTTAGCTTTTTCTCCCTTCCCTTTTCCTGGTTCCCATTTTTTCCTTTCTTGTGGTTTTCCCCATTCCTTGCTTTGCTTTTTGCATTTTTCCCATTTTTCTCTTCATTATTCTCCTATCTACCTCTTTTCTCTTATTTCCCCCTCCCTAGATACTGGGTCCCCCCTCTTTTCTATTCATATTTCTTTTGGCTTTTAAAAACATTAAATTAAATATTGTCTTTTATTTATTGGCTTTCCTCTGTTTTTCTTTTTTCTCTTTTTGGT
>NW_006921647.1:4759903-4767023 GCF_000298275.1 Orycteropus afer afer | reverse complement strand
TCTCTCCAAGGAGTGTATCTACCTCAGGTAAATGTTCAACTCCTATGCCTGTCTTTTGCTTGGCTGGAAGCCACAGGTGTGGGTTCACTTCCAGACCTGATGGGCCACTAGGGGCCACAGTCTCAGTGGTTCCACTAGGCTCTATCGGACCAGCAAACCTGGTCTCCCCACCCCCCTTTTTTTTCTCCAACCATTTGTGGTATATTTCTGTCAGAGTGGCACTAGGTAACCAGAACACAATCTAACCACACCTGCACCTATTGCAGCTCCACTTGCTGAGAGCCACCACTTCCTTCTGGACCAATTGGCCAACAATACATGACCACCAATAAAAGCCTGACTCACCATTAACTGCTCTTCACAAACAGTAAACAAAGTTCTGTGCAACCACACTCATTCTGTATCACATCCCACCAGGAGATAGGTGGAGTATATAAGTGCTGCATACTAGTGAATAGAGGAGCACACTACCCTACTCATGCAGAAAACATCCAAACAAAAGGGAAAAAAAAATTATGGGCAAGTCACTCCAACATGCAATTACCAATTAAATATAAACACAAAAATGTCCCAATGTGTTGGAGACAACAGAGTATCACAGTCCACCAAAGAAGAAGATAGAGCAAAAGAAACAAAGAACCAGGATACAGACCCAGAACACATTCCTGAGGAAGAAGCAGCATTGGAACTCCCTGATAAGGAATTTAAAAGAATTATATTTAGGTACCTTCAATGGATTGAGAGACAGATCAAGGAAAAAACTGACAAAATTAAGGAAAACACAGACAAAACACTAGAACAATTTTGGAAGAAAACACAAGAATAAAATGACAAACAAATGAAAAATTAGAAATGATATAAAATCTACAGATAGAAATCCAGAAAATTAACACTAAAATTTCAGAAATAAGATAACACATTGAAAGGGCAAAGGAGTAGAATCGAATCAATGGAAGACAGAATTAATGAGATTGAAGACAAATACTTCCTTGTAAAGGGATCAATCAGAAAAAAGATCCAAACAAAACAAAGAAAGCCTAAGACTCATGTGTGATACCATCAAAAGGAATAACCTGTGTGTAATCAGAATTCGAGAACATGACAAGAAAAAGAAAACCACTGAGAAAATTGTCCAAGATTTGTTGGAAGAGAATTTCCCTGATATGATGAAAGATGAGAACATATCCATTCAGGAAGTCCAACGAACCCCAAACAGGATAGACCCCAAAAGAAAATCACCAAGACCTATCATCATCAAACTCATCAAAACCAAAGACAAAGAAAGAATCCTGAAAGCAGCATGGGAAAAACAAAAAGTTACCTACAAAGAGCAACCAAGAAGACTAAGCTCTGACTTCTCAGCAGAAACTATGCAGGTGAGAAGGCAATGGGATGGGATATATAAAAGCCTGAAAGAAAAAATTTCCAACCAAGAATTGTTGTTGTTGTTAGGTGCCATCAAGTCTTCTCTGACTCACAGCAACCTTATGCACAGCAGAATGAAACACTGCCTGGTCTTGTACCAGCCTCACAATCTCTGCTATACCTGAGGCCATCATTGCAACCACTGTGTCTATCTATCTCATTGAGGGCCTGCCCTTTCTTCGTTAACCCTCCACTTTACAAAGCATAATATCCTTCTCCAGGGAATGTTTTTTTCTGACAACATGACTAAAGTAGGTGAGATGAAGTCTGGCCATTCTCACTTCCAAGGAGCATTCAAGCTGCATTTCTTCCACGATAGATATGTTAGTCTTTTTAGCACACCATGGTACTCTAAGCATTCTTCTCCAACACCACAACTCAAAAGCATCAACTCTTCTTTGGTCTCCTTTATTCCTCGTCCAGCTCTCACACACATAAGAGACTATTGAAAATACAATGGTTTGAGTTAGGTGCACCTTAGTCTTCATGGAGACATCTTTGCTCTTCAGCACTTGTAAGAGGTCTTTTGCAACAGATTTGCCCAATACATTGTCTGATGTCTTGACTGCTGCTTCCATTGGTGTTGACTGCAGAACCAAGTAATATGAAGTCCTGGACAACTTCAATATTTTCTCCAGTTATCATGAAGCTGTTTATTGGTCCAGTTGTGAAGATTTTTCTTTTCTTTATATTGAGGTGTAATCCATACTGCAGACTGTACTCTTTAATCTTCATCAGTAAGTGCTTCAAGTCATTCTCACTTTCAGCAAGCAAAGTTGTGTCATCTACATATTGCAGGTTGTTAATGAATCTTACTTCAATTCTGATGGCACATTCTTCTTCATATAATCCAACTTCTCGGATGATTTGCTCAGCATACAAATTGAATAAGTACAGTGAAAAGATAAAACTGTGATGCACTCCCTTCTTGATTTTGAACCATTCAGTATCCCCTTGTTCTGTTCCAACAACAGCCTCCTGATCTATGTACAGGTTGCTAATGAGCACCATCAAGTGTTCTGGAATTCCCATTTTTCTCAATGTTATCCACAATTTGTTATGATCCACATAATCGAATGCTTTTGCATAGTCAATAAAATATAAGTAAACATCTTTCTGGTACTCTTTGCTTTCAGCTAAAATCCATCTGACATCAGCAATATTCCTCATTCCATGTCCTCTTCTGAATCCAGCTTACATTTCTGGAAGTTCTCTGTCAATATACTGCTGCAACCATTCTTGAATTATCTTTAGTAAGATTTTACTTGCATGCAATATTAATGATCCTGTTTGATAATTTCCACATTCTGTTGGATCACCTTTCTTTGAAATGGGTACAAATATGATCTCTTCCAGTCAGTTGGCCAGGTAGCTGTCTTCCAATTTTCTTGGCATAGACGACTAAGTGCCTCTAGTGCAGCTTCCATTTGTTGAAAATCTCAATGGGTATTCCATCAATTCCTGGACCCTTCTTCTTCACCAACTCCTCTAGTGCAGCTTTGAGTTCTTCCTTCAATACCATTGGTCCTTAATCATATGCCACCTCCTGAAATGGATGAACATTGACCAATTCTTTTTGGTACAGTGACCCTGTGTATTCCTTCCATCTTCTCTTGATGCTTCATGCATCATTCAACATTTTGCCCACAGAATCTTTCAATATTGCAACTTGAGGCTTAAATTTTTTTTCTCAGTTCCTTCTGCTTGAGAAATGTTGAGCATGTTCTTTCCTTTTGGTTTTTTAACTCCAGGTCTTTGAACATTTCATTATAGTAATTGGCTTTGTCTGCTTGAGCTGCTCTTTGAAATCTTCTGATCAGCTCTTTTATCTTATCATTTCTTCTGTTTGCTTTAGCTACTCTCTGCTCAAGGGCAAGTTTCAGAGTCTCTTCTGACATCCATTTTGGTCTTTTCTTCCTTTCCTGTCTCTTTAATTACCTCTTGCTTTCTTCATGGATGATGTTCTTGATGTCATCCCACAATTCGTCTGGTTTTCAGTCATTGGTGTTCAATGCATCAAATCTATTTTTAAATGTTTTCTACATTCAGGAGGGATATTATCAGGGTCATATTTTGGGTCTTATGGACTTGTTTTGTCTTAAACTTCAACTTGAATGTGCATATGAGCAGTTGATGGTCTGTTCCATGATCAGCTCCTGCCTTGTTTCGGCCGAAGACATTGAACTTCCCCATCGCCTCTTGCCACAGATATAGTCAATATAATTCCTGTGTATTCCATCTGGTAAAGTCCATGTATATAGCTGTTGTTGATGTTGTTGAAAAATGGTACTTGCCATGAATAAGTAGTTGATCTTGCGAAATTCTATCATGCGATATCCAGCATTATTTCTATCACCAAGGCCATATTTTCTAACTACTGGTAACTCTTCTTTGTTTCCAACTTTTGCATTCCAGTCACCAGTGATAATCAACACAGCTAGATTGCATGTTTTGTCAATTTCAGACTGCAGAAGTTGGTAGAAATCTTCAATTTCCTCATCTTTGGCTTTGGTGTGTAGATTTGAATAAAAGTAGTATTCTACTTCCATAGTGATACACCCTCGGAAACCCAAGGAGGGGTCACTATGAGTCGGAGATGACTCGACGGCACTTAACAGCAACAGTATTAACTGGTCTTCCTTATAGGTGTATGGATACTATCCTATCACTGATAGCATTGTACTTCAAGACAGACCTTGCAACATTCTTTGTGATGATGAATTCCACACCATTCTTCTTCAATTTGTTATTCCCAGCATAGTAAATCATATGGTTGGTTGATTCAAAATGGCCAAAAACAGTCTATTTCAGTTCACTAATGCATAAGATTGTTGCATAGTGCCTAAGGCACTTGACTGCTAACCAGAAGGCTGGCGGTTCAAACCCACCAGCCACTCCTCAGAAGGAAGGTTGGGCAATCCTACTTCCGTAGTGACACTGCCTCGAAAACCCAAGGGGAGGGGTCACTATGAGTCAGGGCTGACTCGACGGCAAATAGCAATGCATAAGATATTGATAATTATGCATTTCTTTCATTTTTGACAACTTCCAATTTTCCTAAATTCGTACTTCATACATTTCATGTTCCAGTTCTTAATGGATCTTGGCATCTGTTTCTACTCATTTTGACTCATGCCACATCAGCCAATGGAGGTCCTGAAAGCTTTCCTCTATCCATATCATTAAGGTCAACTCTACTCTGAGGAGTCAGCTCTTCCCCAGTGAAATTTTGAGTGCCTTTTGACCTTATGGAGTCATCTTCCAGCACTGTATCAGAACATGTTTCAAGGCTATTTATAAAGTTTTCCAGTATTATATCAGACATTGTTTCAGGCTATACATAAAGTTTTCCAGTAACACATCAGACAGTGTTTCACTGCTATTCATAAGGTTTTCACTGGCCAATTGTTTGAGAAATGGATGGCCTCTTCCTTCTTCCAAGTCTGGCTAAGCCCTGAAGCTCCACTGAAACCTGTCCATCATGGGTAACCCTGCTGGCATTTAGCAACAGGGTGGTATAGCCTCCAGGCTTACAGCAACATGTAAGCCACCACAGGATGACAAACTATCAGACAAGTTTATCTCCTTTAGTTGTTCCTAATCCCTCTGCACCTGCCTACCTTGGGTAATGGCCTTAAAATAGAGCTGCCCACAAATGAAAAGCAGCCCCCAAGCCTTAGCCCATCTACCTCAGGCCCAGCCTTAAAAGAGAGCCACCCCCAAGTGAAAAGCAGCCTCCAAGCCCCAGGCCAGCCTACTTCAGGGCCTGGTCTTAATATACAGCCACACCCAAGTGAAAAGCAACCTCCAAGTCAGGCATGCCTACCTTGGGCCCCAGTCTTAAAATACAGGTGTCACCAAGTGAAAAGCAGCCCCCAAGACCCTGGCCTGCTCCCCCAGGCCCTGAACTTAATAAAGAGCCACCCCCAAGTGAAAAGCAATCCCCAGCCCTGGGCATGCCTACCTTAGGCCTTGGCCTTAATTAACAGCTGCCCCCAAGCGAAAAGCAGCCTCCAAGCCCTGGGCCTGCCTACCTCAGGTCCTGGTTGCAAACAGGAGCCACCCCCAAGCAAAAAACAGCTCCCAGTCCCCAGCCTCCAAGAATTATTTTCCCAGCAAAATTGTCCCTCAAATATGATGGCAAAATTAGGAGATTTCCAGATAAGCAGAAAGCAAGGGAATTTGTTTAAACCAGACCAACCTTACAAGAGATACTAAAGGGAGTCCTTTGAACAGAGAACTAATAATAGCAAACAACAACTGACTGTTAATATATATGATGACATAATGTAGAAACCAACTCAGTTATGGAAGTATCCAAAGTAAAATAAGCTTACAAGATTATAAACAGGGAACTAGAGATATCAATTGGCAAATGAGGACAACTACAAACAAAAAAGAGGAAAAAAATTGTGTCACTACAAAACTTGTAAATAGCGAGGAAGTCAAGAGAGATGTAAGATAGAATGGACTTTTGTAACCTTGGGGAGAAAATTATAATCACAGTGTAACCTAAGGGAAAACCAATAAATCTTCACATCACAATAAAAAACAGGACAAGCACAAATATTTAGCAAATACTAAAACAACAGCAACAAAGGAAATGATAACATGATTCATAAACAAAATGAGCTCAGCACAGAAAATTATATGGAACAAAGAAATCAGCAACACAATTAAAAAACACATAATAAAATAAGAGCAACTTGTCAATAAGTATCATACTTGTCTATAATTACATTGAATGTCAATGGATTAAATGCACCACTCAAAAGATGGAGAGTTGCAGAGTGGATAAGAAAACATAATCCATCAATATGCTGTCTACAAGAGACACCTTAGAGACAAAGACAAAAATAGACTAAAAAGCAAAGGTTGGAAAAAAATCTATCAAGGAAATGGCAACCATAAAAGAGCAGGAGTGGCGATATTAATTTCTGATCAAATTGACTTTAAGACAAAAACCACCATAAGCGACAAGGAAGGACATTATATAATGACTAAAGGATCAATTAAACAAGAGGACATAACAATAATAAATATCTATGAACCCAATGAAAGAGCCCCCAAAATACATAAATCAGACTTTAACAGAATTGAAAAGGCAAAGAGATGACTCCACAGTCATAGTAGGAAACTTTAATATACCACTTTCAATGAACGATAGAACAACTGGAAAGAAACTCAACAAAGATGCAGAAGAATTAAACAACACAATCCACCAACTTGACTTTATAGACATCTACAGAGCACTTCACCCAACAACAACACAATATACATTCTTTTCCAGCACACATGGAACATTCTCCAGGATAGACCTTATGTTAGGCCATGAAGCAAGCCTTAATAAATTTAAAAACATTGAAATACTGCAAAGCATCTTCTCAGATCACAATGTTATCAAGTTAGAAATTAACAATAGGAAGATCAATGGAAAAAGAGCAAACACATGGAAACTGAACAACACCCTTCTTAAGAACAACTGGGTAAAATAAGAAATAAAAAATGAAATTAAAACATTCCTTGAATGAAATGAGAATAAGAAGACAACATACCAAAATCTTTGATCACAGCAAAAGAAGTGATCAGAGGCCAATTTACAGCAGTAAATTACACATCAAAAAAGAAAAAAAGAGCCAAAATCAACACCTTAAACCAGCATCTCCAACAATTAGAAGGAAGGAAAAAAAAAAAA
>NW_006921647.1:4752386-4759027 GCF_000298275.1 Orycteropus afer afer | reverse complement strand
GGGCCAGAGGGCGCTGCCATTTTGAAGGTTTAAAAAGTGGCTTGACTATTTTGGATATTTAAAGAGGCAGCGTAGGGTCATGCTTTTAGTAAGTTAACTTTTATGTTTAAAAATTAAGAAAGTTTGGCTAAATAGACTATTTTCTTTAGATTACAAGTGAAATATGATCCTGAAATGTTCCTTAGCCCCTCTTACAAGTCCATATGCTGAAAATTCTGGTAATGTGATGGTTAGAAGCAGAGATAAAGATTATATAGGAGGAAGGTAAAACAGAAGAGGATTGAAATGTGACTTCATAATTTCCTATAGCACTTACTGTCTAAGATCCTATCTCACACCAAAGATATCAGTGACAGAAGGTATAGTCTGTCCACTTCTCCCATTGAGAGAGCTAGCTTATCATTTTTTCAAAAATCGAGAGAAAACAGATTTGTCTTTATCAAAATTTAAATGCTTTTAGGAATAAAGATTAAAATAAACTGTGGCAGCTATGAGAATAGTAAGTGGGTTTCTCCTCAGCACAATGTAAGTACATGCATTCCCATTCTCATTCCAATTCCAGCTTCTCTAAACCAAGAAGCACCTACCAATTAACATACAAGACACAGCATACACTAAAGAGAAATGGTGAGTAGTGTTCGAAACAATGACAAGATCTAGTCTCACTGACCAATGGTCAACAATGCAGATAATAAAATATTAGTATTCTGTAGGAGTTGGTGTTCTAATAGATGCATTTGTAGAAAATAACCTACTTGCAATTTGGTGCATATGCACTCTCTGTGTAATAATACATATTCAGAGTGCTCTTATATCTATCTCCCAGAAATTCTATTATGTAAGCAACTGGAATTACTGTCTCCATTTAACAGACAAAGAAAAGCTTGAGGAGAATTTTCTCAAGGTCAGCTAGTTAGTGGCAGGAAAGAGAATAACAGGCCCCTTGGAATTCAATATTGGGCCTTGATCCAAACCACCTTCTCTGCTGAAAGCACGAGAAAAATCTTAAGGATTTAAAAAAAAATCAGTTTTAAGAATAGTGTTCTCTTTTTAATTTATTATTAATTTAAAATATTTTATATAGTTACATTTTTAATCCACTGTTTTATAAAATTAGCTTGTTATTATTGCAACACTCATTGTTTCTCAGGTTCATGCACTTATGTTGTTGTTAGCAGCCACTGAGTCACCCCTGAATCATGGCAACCTCATGCACAATGGGATGTAGGTCCCCTCTATTACTCATGCTCAGTCCACTAGTATAAAGAACAGCCCGTATACAAAAGAAAGTTTCTTCGCCCACCTACACACTCACTGAAGGATGTGAATCTGAAATTGCTGCTTTTCACTTTTCAAGTAAGCTTCTGAAGGATAAGAGAATGGTGCGGAAGAGACAAAAACAGTTATTTCTGGCTTGGACAAAGCATCAGAAATAGGTCAGGGGCAGAAAGGAGTAAAACAGGGAATACTGACTATTCTACCTGTTTTGGTTACCTAGTGCCGCTCTGATGAGAGTATACCACAAATGGGATGCCTTGAACAAACAGGAGTTTCTTCTCTTATAATTTTGGAGGTTAGAAGTCTGAGTTCCAGGTGCCAGACTTTAGGGGCTGGGTGAAAGCCCCTCGATTTTGGGCTTCAGCTCTGCCTCTTGCTCCTGGCCCACTGAATCTAGAAGCATCTCTTCACTCAGGCAGTTGCTAGCTGCTGAGGCTGACAAATCCAAGGTCAACAAGAGAAAAGGCACAGTCCCATTATTACCAAATAACACGGCAGCCCATTAATCCAAGTCCGTTAAAAGTCCCAAGATTGTCAAGGCAACACGGCAGGCCGCTGAACAATGACTCGGCTACACGCAGGGCTCAAGCATGCCATCAGCAGGAGACCTTCCTCAAAGTTGTTTCTTATATACTAGAAAGAGCTCACATTCCTAAAGCAGCTACTCAGCTGCTCCAGTAGATTCCACCATGGAGTTAACTACCAATCTCATCATGAGGAATAACTACATCCAGCTGCCCAGCCACTCAGGCAGGCCCAGTCAAGTTGATATACAACCTTAACTACCACACTACCCAAAAAGAATAGAAAGGGCAGATCAGGTAGGTAAGGAAAGTGCAATGGAAGAGGCTGATGAAGCATGGAGGTGCTATTCCCTAAAGACTAGGCTGGAGCAATAACTATCAAAGATAATGCCCTTTAAGGCCCAACTTAAATGGCTCTTTTATGAAAATGTCCCTCATTTGCCAGAATGAAATTCTCTCTGAGATGACATAGTTCCCTCTCTGTGGCCTTCACCAGGCCAAAGCTACTCAAGTATTTGATTTAGTACAAAGAGACTATAACCTCCTTGGTGCATAGTGACAGGTTGAGAGTGAAGGACAGAAAGGAGATGAAGGGAAGGAGAAGGTACTTCAATGTTTATTTAGTGTCTATCATGTGCTTGGCACTGTGATGGACACTTTATATACATCATCTCATGTGGGGAAACTAAGGCTGAGAGAGTTTACTACTTTACTCAAAATCCCTTAGCTAAAAGGGAGAGAATAGTCAGAATTTGAACGCTTTGTGCCTCTAACATATGTACTGATGGATCACATGACCCTGAGACCAGAAGAACTAGATAGTGCCTGGCTACCACTGCTGACCTCTCTGAAAGGGATCACAATAGGAGGTCCTCGATAGAGTGACAGAAACAGTGAAACAAAATGCAAAATCATAATTGAAAAAAAAAAAAAAAAGAGCAGATTTACTTGTCTGACAGAGATTGGTGGAACCCTTGAGACTATGGCCGTTAGAGACCCTTCAGGCCTGGAACTGAACTCACCCCTGTGTCTTAATTTTAAGCCAAATGACAGAAGAGCCTGTCAGATGAACAGTAACACTAGGGAGGTATACATTCCTTAGAACCATCAACCACACAAGATCAAAAAGATTGCATTTGCCCAAAGATAAAGCTCAGAAGACAGGAAGGGATAGGAAAGAAGGATGAATGGAAATGGTAAACACAGGGAGGAAGTGGGAAGAGTGATTTTGCATTGTGGGGATTGCAGTCAATGTCATAAAATAAGATATGTATGAATTGGTGAACAGAAAACCAATTTGCTCTGTAAATTTTCACCCCAATCACAATAAAAAGTTTAAAAATAAATTAATAAAAAATAAAACTCTTACTGAGCTTATTAAGTATTTGCTGGAAAATTAGTTCTGTCATGGTATTTTAGAAATGATGGAGAGAAAACATTTCACCGTGGTTCTTAATTATTTCTGGATCATATTTCTGGATTATTTATGAATCTCTGCCATAAAAATGTACATACAAACAATTCTGCACACCATTCAGGAGGCACACATAGCCTCCAGAGTACCTTTCAAGGTGAAGGAGCTATGAAAACCAAGGTAAGAACCTCTGTATTAGAGTATTCCAACGCACTGTTCTCCCATCCCACTCCACCCTACCCTCTTTCCCCCAATTTGAAAGCAACCAAAACCAGGGAAAATGTGAACTATATGAAAAGTTTGCACTGAAGCAGTAAAAGCAAAATGCCAATATAGTACCATACTTCCAAATGTCACAGAGAACCTGAATAAGACCTCGGAGAGAATAGTCTTGCAATCTTTAAATTTCACAGTTATGACCTTCAGACCATGCATGATGTAAGACTGAGAGATGAGCTTATCGGAATTCATTCCCAAGAGAGGGAAATAACTGAAAACCAAACTGAATGGAAAAATCTGAGGGAGTATACTACCACTTAAGGGAAGACTGGTTTATTTCTATCATTTTGTCTGAGCAATTTTTCTTCCAAAATGTTTTTGGATTTTATGAGCTAAATATAATGCTTAAAATTTTTTATTGTTTCAAACATGACTTTAAGACAGCTAACAAGCCTAGAGAAAACATAACTAAGTAGTATGAATTACTTGTAATAAAAGAAATGTAGAGAAAGAAAATAGAGTCAGGAATGGAGCTAATTTTAAAAAGTGTACTTATATTGTAACTAGCTCTGGTAGTCAAGTAAGGCACTTGACTGCTAACCAGAAGGCTAGTGGTTCAAACTCACCAGCCACTCCTGGGAAGGAAGGTTGGGCAATCTACTTTTGTAGTGATACTGCCTCGGAAACCCAAGGAGGGGTTGCTATGAGTCAGGTCCGACTTGATGGCTCATAACAACAGCCCTTCACTACCTTAATTCCTAAAAATTATTCAGAGTAAGAGTTTTATTTGACTATATATTCCTCACAATTTACAAACAATTTTCAGATATATTATCTCATTTGATCCTAAAATGACTTATGCAGTATTATCTGCATTTCCCATAAGGAAACAGCAGCTCAGAAAACCAAAAACTGAAACCAAACCCCCTGTAGAATCTAACTCACAGCAAACCTGTAAAACTGCCCCCACAGGGTTTCCAAGGCTGAAAATCTTTATGGAAACAGGCTGCATCTCTCTACGGTGGAGGGCTGATGGATTCAAAATGCCGACTTTTTGATTAGCAGCCAAATGTTTTGACCACTACACCACCAGAACTCCTTGAGGCTCAGAGAAGGACTTGAAAATCAAGTCCATGCTCTTTCATTAGATTACATTGCTCTGCAGCAACCGGTCATTACCATTCCTGGGCAAATGTAAGCAGTCCTGACATTTTTATGAGAGAAAAGTTACCCCCTTCTTTGCAAATGGGCTTTGAATCTGCAGTTTGGCTAAGTATAAAATTGTAGACTTTCAGATTTGGAATAGTCCTTTTCAGTAACACTCACTCCTTCACTTTATAGATGGGTGCACTAAAGCTTGGAAAGGCCAAACATTTTGTTACAATCATCCAATCAGATGCTGCTGGGGCCAAGACCAGAATCCAAGTTTTTCTAATTCTTTTTCTTATATTGCATTGTCATTATATTTCTATATTATTTGTATGTTTTTTTTTTTTTTTTACATACCCAATTCTTAGCATCTTTTATGTTCACAAGTTCCTTTGTGTCCACTGGATAGTTCTCTATGCTTAACAAGGCACACAAGACCCTAACTATCTGACACAAGGTGCTTGTCCAGTGACTACATAACTTCTCTAAAAGCACAGGCATGCCCCTGACTTACAAAGATGTTAGGCTTTTGTATGATATCCTAATAGAGTTGTCTCATTTAGACTATCAGTAATGGCACACTATTGTGAGGAAGGACTTGAGTTTTTTCTTGAGAGGATATTCTAGATGTGTAGCTCTGGTGGCATACATAGTGCCTAAGGCATTTGATGCTAACCAGAAGGCTGGTGGTTCAAACTCATCAGCCACTCCTCGGAAAGAAGGTTGGGCAATCTACTTCCGTAGAAATACTGCCTCAGAAATCCAAGGAGGGGTGGCTATAAGTTGGATCCAACTCGATGGCAGTGAGTTTGGTTTGGTTTGTTTAGTTTAGGTATCACCAAGAAAGACCGAAGAAGACTTAAGGGATTTGAATTATGGTATTGGCAAAGAGTCTTCAGTATATCATGGAAGAAGAATGAACAAATCTGTCTTGTAAGAACTACAGCCAGAATGGTTCTTAAAAGTGAGGATGGTAAGACTTCTCACATACTTTGGATGTGTTATCAGGAGGGACCAGTCCCAGGAGAAAAGCATCATGCTTAGTAAAGTCAAGGGTCAGAGAAAAATAGGAAGAGCCTTAACAAGATAGACTCACTCAGTGGCTGAAACATAGTAACAATTATGAGGAAGATGCAGGACCAGGCAGAGTTTTGTTTTGTTGTGCATAGGGTCACTATGAATTGGTACTGACTCAACAGCACCTAATAGCAACAACATCACCTAGGAAAGACACCGACAAAGGTACTTGGGTGTGAAGGAGAAGATGGAGACCCTGGGTAGGGACCCTTCCCTCCACCACATACTAAAGATGACTTATGCAACTCAAGGTAACATTTCATGTTAGTTTCTTGTGCACTATCCCTAAGCCTTTCCTAAAATCTCCTGTAGATATTTCAGAAAAATACTCTAGTTCACATTTGGCAAGGTCACCAACCACAGTCAGCCTGGCATGATGGTGTGAGTAATAATTAGAGAACAACCAATCAGTCAGCCTGGCATGATGGTGTCAGTAGTAATTAGGTAACAATTCTAAAAAGGAGAGGATAATGCTTGGCAACAATATTTAAGGCCACTAAATACCAGTCACCTTTCCCCCAGCAATGATTCTCCTTCCACTCCCAAACTTAGAGTATACCAGAAAAAACCCCACTGCCATGTAGTTGATTCCGATTCAAAGGATGAAATTAGAGGATATGAGTTAGTGAATCAGCTTCCTTAAGCAATTTCAAATTCCTACCAACAGTTCCATGAACTTTGTACATTCTGTTCCATGTGCCTGAACTTGTTTCTTTCCCAAACATTTGTACATGAGACCTCTTACTCATCATTCATATTCCTTATTCATATTAGACATCATCTTCTCTACATTACCTTTTCTAACATCCCAGGGTACACTCTCTACCTCCTCTTCCAAAATATGTGCTCCTTTTGAACAGGGTCAACCTCTAATTGCAATGTCTATCAATCAGTACCTGACATAGTATGTACTCAATAAATGTTAACGGAATGATTTAAAAAGTTAGTTTTTCCTTTAAAAGTGTTTTTCAAGAAGATGG
>NW_006921647.1:4734264-4744911 GCF_000298275.1 Orycteropus afer afer | reverse complement strand
AAAAAAAAAAAGTGTTTTTCAACAGTTAATTCTTGAACACTGTAAAAAAATATATCAAATCGCACACACACATAAATTTTCATTGGAGCGTAGGTCCCCCAATCTCCTCCTGTTTAGTGACTGTCAGTGCACATATGGGTATTTAAGTGTGTTCTTATTTTTTACATATTGGAGAAAATATTACGCAGAGTTCTGAAAAAACTGAAAGCTGTTTTCACTTAACACAAAGACGGGCTTCATTTTTTAAAAATTAAGAGCAGCGCTGCATTCCACGGCGCCCTGACTTACGGTTTCCAATTTACAAATATTTCCATTTTCACTGTCAACGCTTCCTTACCAAACCCTGAAGATACTATCACTCCATCCACCCCCGTGCTTGTGGCTCCCACATTTTCAAGCACCTTTCACAAGCCCAAGGCGGGGCCTGCATCGAACGCGACCTCCGCCTGACCACTGAGAGCCCCAGCCCACACTATTCGGCGGAAGGTGGCCACGCCTGCGCGCGTGCCGGCGACGGAATCGAACGCCCCTCGGCTCCCCCAGCGTCTCCCAGCCCACTCAAACGTGCTGGAACGACTGCAGCCGGGCCTTGCCCGGCTCCGGAAGGGCGGGGGAGACCCGCGCGGCTGACTTGGCCCAGAGCAAGCTGCGGCGGGGCGGGGCTCTGGGAGTGCGGGGCTCCAGCCGGGTGGGGCGGGCGCGGCCGCCGCGGCCGAGGAGCGGGGCTCCGCCCCTTTCCTCTGGCGGCGCCGGCGGTCCCAGCACTTCCGGGTCGGCGCGGAGGCGGGGCGGAGGTGCCGCGGCGGCGGCTATTGTTCGGTTGGGCTTGGCAAGGCGCTGTCTTCCCTCGGGCTCCTCCGGTGTCAGTTTGTCCAGCTTTTTCTCGGCTACTAACTCCCGGCAGCTGACGGCGGCGGCAGCGGGTGGGGCTTGGCGTTTCGACCGTGAGCGGCGCCGGGGTGAAGGGTGCGGAGGAGGAGCAGGAGGAGGAGCCGTGTGCCCTGGCACTGAGCGGCCGCGGCCATGGCGTACGCCTATCTCTTCAAGTACATCATCATCGGCGACACAGGTGAGGGTCCGGGACGCGGGCGGGCGGCTGGCTGTCAGCGGTCTCCGGGCCCTGGCTGCTGGAAAAACGGCATCTGGCTGCGGGCCGGCGCCGGCACCGCCCAGCGCCCCCCTTCTTGTCGGCCGCGCTGCTCCATTTCCGCAGTGCTGGAGCTGGTGACGTGGGCAGTGCGAGCGGCCGCGGCCTGGTCAGGCCGGGTCCGCGCCCCCCCCACCAGGGGCGCCACCACCCCTTAACCTTGTAGTTGGGGCCGCGGCAGCCGTTTGTGAAGCTGTATCTGAGCAGGTTATGGCAGGCGTGGCCCAGACTAGGGCCCTTAGGGCTCGACCCAGATGACTGTATCCCTGTAGCAGGGCTCCTCTCCTTGGGTCTCTTCGCGACCCGGGGGAAAGAGGGAGGCAGAGAGCAGGTGATGGGGACAGGTTTGCATTTCCTGTCCAGTTCCACCTCTGTGACCTACAAATATCAGCCATGGCCTGGGCAAAGCGCGCTGTGTTTGATGTGGGACAGCCAGCTGAGAAGTAGACAAGGAAACCTTTTCTATTATGATTGTTGTTATTTTTGATACTGTCAGCTCCCCCACGACAGAGTAAATCACGTCTTATTACTTGATGACTAAGGAATCCCTTTTGAGGTCATTAAAGACTTCTGTCGACTTTTGCCACGTGTAAACCGAGGTAATTAGATAGTAATACAAGGTTGTTCGGTGTTCTCAATGTGTGTATGTGTGTTTTTAAGTTCTGACAGCCTACATGTTTCCTGGGGATACTGTGATATTTTTACAATCAAGTCTAGGGTCACATCTGCTAATTTGCAGATGTCCATTTGAAGCAGAAAGAAATTCAGTTATTTATACTTAAAATAAAATCCTAATATATTTCACAGAAAAGAGAACTTTTCCTTCTCTGTCCTCCTTCCCATCCCTCCTACATCAATTTTAAACAATCTCTCTCTCTTTTTTTTTTTTTGGTTAAGAAAGCTTTTGACTTTGTCTTAGATATAAAGGAAGTCTATTCATTGTTACAAATTTTTGATAGAGAAGTGGATGAGCCCTTGGGGTTGTTGCTGCTAAGTGGAAATGTGTCATTTGAGGTTAATGCAGAAGGGGTTTACCAAAAAAATGAAATTACATTGAGTAGGGATTTTATATCGTTGCTGCTCTGGATACAATGACTTGGGTTAGAGATTTGGGGAATATTAACATATTCAGTAAGCCTCATCATCTGAGAGTTTCTTATCTGAGGTTTTGAAATTATGTGGTGGTGTAGAGAATAAAAATTGTTGTAACATGAAAATATAAATTAACACTTTAAATAATCTCTTCCCAAGTCGTCTCCATTTCTCCCTATTCTACTTTAGTATAGGGGTGTGCTGACTATAACATAGTTAACATTAACTGCAAAGTGAAATTACATATCATGCTCAAAATGCAAACTCTTGTTTGTCAAATGATTTTGAAACATTGCTTCAGGTGCAAAACCATTGACAAATGGGGGTCTGACAGAGTTGTCTTCCTGTAATGAAGTAGGTAGGTAGCAAGGCTCTTTGAATGAATACAGACAGAAGAAAGCCTTGGATGTGATGGTGGGGAACACAGTGTTCGTGGAGCCAACAGGGAAAGGTAATTAGCAAAGGAAACTAGAAAGGAAGAATCAAGGAGAAAAAGAGACAAGAGACAATACAATGTCATGGAATCCAGCAGAAGAGGCAGATTCCAAAGACAGAATTACCTGTGTCAAATGCTACAGAAGTCTGGGACTGTTGGTTTAAATGGTAGGAAGTCATTAGTGCTTTGGCACAGTACTGAATTGAGAAATGAATGAGAAAGTAAGTTACAAAACACTATGTAAGGTACAGTTCCATTTCTGTTAAAAAAGCAAAGCAAATATGTATTTTTATATATACTATGTAAATGCATAGAAAAAGTCTGGAGACAGGATAAGATTATGTGTATCAGAAGAGTGGGTGCTGCTGAAGTGGGACTATCTGTATTATAGGATTCTTCCTGTTTTAAGATTTTAAACAGGATCTCATATAATATTGGTGCTTACTGAAGATTCTGATTGGGAAAGGGAGGAAAAGAGAAATTTAGAGTTGAATGCAGGATCAGGTTGATTACATGAGTGCTGTGCATGTTTGTATTTCTTTTAAGATAGGAGAAACTTGATGTTCAAAGATTGAAAATGCGGGAGGAGGAGCAAAATTCTAGGGGATGGGGTAGAATGGAATCTAGAACCTGCAGAGCATGAGAACTGTAAGAGGAGGACCTCTTCGTTTGAGAGATTCAGTAGCCCAACCTCCAGAGATTTCAATTCACTAAATCTAAGGTGGAGCTCCTTGTTGCAAAACCTGTGACCAGTAACTCTAACCATTTTATTGTATTAGTAAATTGATTTTTTAGATTGTTTTCAGAAGACAAACTAGGAAATTCAGAGTTAGAAAAATTTCACTGAAGTTTCTTATTATGAACTATATTCTACTTATAAAAGCATATATATGTGTATGAATATAATATATGTACAAACTGTACATCTCCGTCATTTCTCTCTCTCAGAGGTTTCCATGAGATTGAATTTTGTATTAATTCTTCCCATGCCTTTCTTCGGGAGCTCTGGTAGCTTATGCCTAAGGTACTTGACTGCTAACCAGAAGGCTGGCAGTTCAAACCCACCAGCCACTCCTCGCCAAGAAGGTTGGGCAATCTACTTCCGTTGTGATACTGCTTCAGAAACCCAAGGAGGGGTCGCTATGAGTCAGGTTTGACTCGAGGGCACATAGCAACAATAACAACATGCCTTTCTTCATAGTTCTATCACTAGTGTATCCCTAAACTATATTTAGTTTTGCCTATTTTTAAATGTGCTTAGCTTTTTCATTTATCAAATGAGAAAGCTAAAACTTATCTGAAACATTCCTTTTAACACCCTCAAGAATTTAAATGATATGCTTCTGTTACATTTTTGTTTTATGCATGTTATCCGTAGTTAGTCTTTTAAGATTTTTGAGTAGTGGTTTTTTTGTCTCCTATTCCTAATCCCATTTCTTTGTTTCTTCCATCCCCCAAATACTTGTTTTTCATGCTGCTTTATGTTGAACCGTAGAAGCTGTTTGTTGGCTCTGCTATTCTCATTCCTTTTTCCCTTTCTTAACCTCTTTGTCCTGCTGAACCTACCTCCTTAACATCTCATTTTGTCCCCTCTTCCTTCTTAGTGCCCTTGTCCTTTTGTCTCTGACCCATACCTGTTCCTACTTCAATATGAAATTTGTTTATCTGTTCAGCTTTCTTTCCTCTTGCAGTAGCCAGCACTTTTGCTGTTTTATTTGAGTAGATCCTAGTTCTGCCAGCTCAGCTGTTTTTCTCTTTCTCCCTGGCCCAACTGTGCTTACTTCATTTTCTCATTCTCTGTTCCTCCTCAGTCTGTGAGGCTGTCCTTAGCTATGAAAGGCACTACCACATATGTACAGTAAAAGCTGGAACTCAACAAGACTGGCTTGTTTTTCTGAGTCTCAAATTTTTTGCCTTTGACAGGGTGGAGTCATACCACATTTCTTTACTCATTTTAGTGGGAAATATTTACGTTTTTCTTCCCTGACAGGTTTGTGCCTTACACAGGTTCTGTTTTACTGTACCATCCCTTGTCCCCTTTCTGACTCCTTATTCACTATATGCAACTTTGCCACTTGAAGGCATTTGACTGCTAACCAGAGGACTGGCAGTTCAAACCCACCAGCCTCTCCTCCGGAAGGAAGATGGGGCAATCTACTTCTGTAGTGATACCGCCTCAGAAACCCATGGAGGGGTCCCTATGAGTTGGATCCGACTTGGCGGCAGTGAGTATTTTTTTAGAGCCTTGTTTATTTCCATGTTTTAAAGTATTCCTTGTTTTAGCTTCAGTTCTTCACTTACAAATAAAAGATCCCTAGCAAAATGATGGCTGACCTCTGCTATCATACATAGTAGTTATCCTTTTTAACTCCTGCAGTGTTTCTCATCTCAAACTACTGGAGCCTTATTCTTGGAGATCTGTTTAAGAAGATCTACAGGGAGTCCCGGACATCAGTATGTTTTTAAAAAAGTGTTGTTGGTAGTGGTAGTGCTGTAACATTTTTCTGCTAGTTAGAGAGCTCTGGTGATAGAGTGCCTAAGGTATATGACTATTAACCAGAAGGTTGGCGGTTCCAACCCACTAGCTAGTCCTCGGAAGGAAGATTGGGCAATCTGCTTTCGTAGTGATAACTGCCTTGGAAACCCAAGGAGGGGTCACTATGAGTTGAAGTCAACTTGACAGCAGTGAGTTTGGTTTTGTTTTAGTTAGTCATAAGCCCTTTTTACCTATTTTTCTTGAATTGATTTTTTTTTTTTCCCCCACCGTCAATATTTTTTGCTTTCTGGAATTTCATTTGAATACTTAACTCCATAAGGTATATCTAGAGGGAATTTATATACGGAATTCATCACATTAGCTTTTGGCACTGTGTCAACATAGTAGATTGTCATGAGAAATCCTGCACACCTTCTTTGGTTTGTACACAATATCAGAGCCTTTTTATCTTTTACTCTTTAGATGAATATGTTACCATTTTATAAGTGAAGAGACTGAAGGGTATTGTTTGAGGCAAATTATTTCAGTAAGTATGGAACAAAGACCTAGGGTTGTTTGATGCCCTTATGCTGAATTGGCTGCTTTCCACTTTGACCTTCCTCCTGAGTTTTCACTTTTTATAGCTATGATGTAGCTTTTTAGGTTTCTCCCAGTTCTCTCTTCAGAATGTTCCCATTTTAGTGGTAGCTGACAGTTAACTGTGTTTTGGGCCAAATCTGAGGGAGAAGGGAAGAACTGAAATATTGCTCTATACAAGCTTCAGTGAACTCCTTGAAGGCAGGTTCCGGCCTGGAGCCAAGTCCGTGCTTCAATGTGAATGAGGAGTGTGCACAAGATTGGCTGTGATGGGTAGGTTATAAGCATTGACCAAGTTCTAAAAAACCGATATTCCTCTTTGTTTCAAAAAACATTTAAGGCAACGTAGAAACATTTTTTAAAAAAATGTAAATGAAAGAAAGATGGTGTGTTAATATTCTGTTGCTGTCACAGCAAACTAAGGCCTCCTATAGCACAGTGCTTAAGGCATCTCACTGCTAAGCAGATGGTTGGTGATTCAAACCTACCAGCCACTCCGCCAAAGCAATATCGGCAATCTACTTCCATAAAGATTTACCACCTCGGAAACCCAATGGCGGTTGCTGTGAGATGGAATTGGCTTGATGGTAATGGGTTTGGTTTGGTTTTTTGGATCATAGCAAACTACCACAGACTTAATTGGTTAAACAACACATTCATTATCTAACAATTCATAAGTCAGAAATCTGACATGGTCTCACTGGGCAAACATCAAGATTTCAGCAGGGTTGTGTTCCTTTCTGGTGGTCCTTGCTCATTCAAGTTGTTGGCAGAGTATACTTCTTGGAGTTCTTGCAGTTGTAGAGCTGAGATCCTTTTTGCTTGCAGGCTGTCATCTGAAGGCTGTTTTCAGTTTGTAGAGTCCACCCACCTATCCATACTCCTTTGCTCCTGGCCCCCTTCCTCTTTCCTCAAAGCCAGCAACTGTGGGTTGAGTCCTTCTCATGTCATACCTCTCTAACTCTGGTCATTTCATCTCTCTGACTAAAGCTGGGAGAGATTTCTCCACTTTTAAGGTCTCATGGGATTAGATTGGGCTCACCTGGATCATCAAGCTAATCTCCCCATCTCAAGAGTCTATAATCTTAATCATGTAAAGCCTCCTTTGCATATAAGGTAATGCTTGGGATTAGGGTATAGACATCTTTGGGGACCATTTTTCTACATACTACAGAAGACTTAAGGGGCAAATGGTAGAAAAAAATGAAATCAGAAGCAACATTAATACACGAAGTGTGCGATAGAGGTTATATACACCTCTTCAAAGTTGGCATTGTATTTAGCACTCAGTAGTGCTAAAGAGAGAACACTGCACATTCATATTAACTAAAACCTGTTGCTATCTTGTTGATTCTGAGTTATGGGATCATCATATGTTACAGAGTAGAACTGCTCCATAGGGTTTTCTTGGCTGTAATCTTTGTGGAAGGAGATTGCCAGCCCTTTATTCTGTGGAATTGCCAGGTAGGTTCCAGCTGCCAGCCTTTAGATTAAGAGTCCTTTGCAAACCTTTTGTGCATCCATTTTTTAAAAAACAACAAAAACGAAAATGTATACATGGGTATACTTAATTGCTCCTGATACCGATCCTTGAAAGAAATTTCTCTCTGGTTCTCTTAAAAAAGAATGCTGTGTAGTATAGTGAGGAATGTAAATATACAACTGGTTTTATAGCCCATTTTCTGTCATTTGTACCAGTGCTTGAATCTGAACAGTAATGTCTGTGAGGGAGGCTTCATTTTACAGATGAGGAAAGGGAAACACTTGATTGTCACATCATACAATTAGTAACTGCCAAAGCTGGATTATGAACCCAGATCTTTGTCCAAAGTCCATGTTCTCTCTCCTTTATCATACATTTTTCTGGATTCTCAAAATCCGTACCAGACCTCTTCCGTTGGCTTATTAACTGCTTGGTTTGATGAGTTGCCATGGAAGTACATACCCGGTTCACTCCCCTTAAATGGATTTACTTCCCGTCCTTTACTTACAAAGATCTCATGACTTCATCTGTGCAAAAATAGGGCAGTCCTATTCTATATAAAACTAGGATAATGTCCTTTTTCTGCTACTTACAGCTGTGTGACTGTGGACAACCCATTTAGTAACCCCATGAGTCTTAATGTCTTCATCTGTAAAACTGGAATGAATAAATGAGATAATATGATGTGTAATAATAGTTACTTGAGTAAGAAATGCTTAATATTTCATCTTTACTTTTTATTATTCTTCTTTAAATATTTTACTATTTCCCCATATGTATTTGAAAAATGAGCTAACCCAAACTTTACCATAGCTTTATAGTGTCCAAGTAATGCTGATTGTAACCAAAATAAATTCTTTTGTCCTTCACGTGTCCTAATATGTTCATTCCCTCCCCTCCCTGCCCCCATCCCTGCTTAGCTTGCTCATTTGTGGCCAGCGGATACTTTGAGGAATCTGTTGTCCTTGACTCTGATGTTTCTTTTACAGTCTATGTTGTTTTCTTGTACTTCTCATATTTATTTTCCATTTTATTCTAGAGATTCATCCAAGTCTATTAATGATTTAGAAAAACTGTTGGATTTTGTTCTAAAAATGATTGATTAGATTATAGGAAACAGAAACCCACTCCAGCCAGATCAGGAAAAGAGAATTATGATAAAGATTTAAAGAAGTTTCACATAGGGATCTAGAAAAGCTGTGTAAACAGGTCTTGGGGAACTGGCTACTCTGAAATCTTTATTTTCCTGTGTGGTATCTCTTCCAACTCTTTTTTCTCTTTTTAAACAATATTTTTATTGTAATTTCTGGTTTTTCTCATCTTAACTTCACTTAGATCAGAGAAAAGTAGCCTATATAGTATTGATTCTTCAGTGTTTGAGACTACAAGTACTTGGTCAGTTTTTTTTATATGCTTTATATGTGCTTGAGCAAAGGATGTATTCTTTGGTACGTAGTGGTTCAGAGCCACCTGTGTCTGTTGGGTCAGTCTTGTTATTTGTGTGCATCAAAGCTATATTCTTGATAGTCTTTTATCTACACAATTGAGCTTTAGAGGGGGGACAGCTGTTAAAATCTTCTATTATGACAATATATTCTTTTTTTAAAAAACTTTTATCATGGTGAAAACATACACAACAAGACATTTGCCAAATACTAGCTTCCCCATTAACAGCTCAGGGACATTGATGACATTTTTCATGTTGTAACATTATTATTGCTATCCTTTTCCAAAATATTCTATCACTATTACCATAAACTCAGTGCCCTCCAAACAAAAGCTTCGCCTTTTCCCCCTCCCTCCTATCCCTGGTAACCACTAATAATATTTGGGATATAGTGTGTGTGTGTGTTTCGATGTGTACGTGTGTGTGCACGTATTTTGATGTGTGTGTGTTTGTGTGTATGTGCTCGCGTGTATTTTGCTGCCCCCCTGCCCAACCTATCTAGGAATTTATCCTCCCCTCCCTGGTAACCAACAAAAAAGTTTCCTTCTATGTATAAACCTTTCCTTGACTTTTTACAGTAGTGGATTGATATAATATTTGTTCTTCTGTGATTTACTTATTTCACTCAGCATAATGTCCTCCAAGTTCATCCACGTTATGTGGTGTTCTGCAGATGCTACATTATTCTTTAGGGTTGCATAGTATTCCATTGTGTGTATGTACTACAGTTTGGTTATCCATTCCTCGGTTGATGGGCACTTAGGTTGTTTGAACTCTTTGCTGTTGTGAATAGTGCTGTGATGAACATGGATGTACATGTATCTGTTCATGTCCTGCCTCTCATTTCTTTAGGATATATACCTAGTAATGGATTGTTGGATCAAATGGTATTTCTTTTTCCAGCTTTCTGAGGAATCACCATACTGATTTCCATAGTGGTTGTGTCATTTGACAGTCCCACCAGCCGTGTATGAGAGTCCCAATCTGTCTACATCCTTGTCAGCATTTGTTATTTTCTGTCTTGTTGAACTTTGCTACTAGCTGGGGCAAGATGGTATTTCACGGTTGTTTGGATTTGCATCTCTCTTATGGCTGATAATCACAAACAGTTCTTCATGTGTCTGTTGGCTGCCTGAATGTCTTCTTTCGTGAAGTCTCTATTCATATCTTCTGACCATTTTAAAATTAGATTATTTGTCTTTTGGATGTTGAGTTTTTGGAGTTTTCTATATAAATTTTAGAGATAAGTCCTTTGTCCAGTATGTCATTGCTAAATATTTTTTCCCAATCTGTAGGTTCTCTTTTTACTCTGGTGAAGAAGTCTTTTGATGCACATAAGAATTTAATTTTTAGAAGGCCCCAATTGTCCAGTTTATCTTCTGTTGTTTATGCATTTTGGGTTGTGCTTAATAGTCTGTTTATGCCATAAATTAGAGCCCTTAAATTTGCCCTTGGTATCATAGTGGCTAAGGCACTTGACTGCTAACCAGAAGGCTGGCGATTCAAACCCACTAGCTACCCCTTGGAAGGAAGGTTGGACAATATACTTCCATAGTGGTACTGCCTCAGAAACCCAAAGAGGGGTTGTTATGAGTTGGGGCTGAATTGACGGCACATGACGACAATGAACAAATTTGCCCCTATTTTTTTTTTTTATGAACTTTATAGTTTTAGGTTTCACATTTAAGTATTTGATCGATCTGCAGTTCGATTTTTTGTGTGGTGTGAGGTATAGATCTTGTTTCATTTTTCTGCAAATGAATATCCAGTTTTGCCAGCACCATTTGTGAAAGAGACTATCTTTTTCCCTATTGAATGGATTTTGGCCCTTTCTCAAAGATCAGCTAACCATAGGTCGATGGATCGATTTCTGCTCAATTCTGTTGTACTGACCTATGTGTCTGTCGTGGGAGCTCTGGTAGCATAGTGGCTAAGGCACTTGACTGCTAACCAGAAGGCTGGCAGTTCA
>NW_006921647.1:4731503-4733090 GCF_000298275.1 Orycteropus afer afer | reverse complement strand
TGAGTTTTGTTCCACATTGTTCTCCCTCTCTATCCAGGATCTCCTACATAGATCCCCCTCCGAGTGGTTGACAGTGGTAGCTGGGCACCATCTAGTTCTTCTGGTCTCGTAGTTGTAAAGGCTGTACATCGCATGGTTTACAAGTCACTAGAACTAATTGTTTCCATGAATCTTTGGTTTTCTTCATTTTTCTTTGCTATAGATGAAGAGAGACCCATCATTGCATATAGATGGCTGCTTGAAAGCTTTTAAGATCCCAGTTGCTACTCGCCAAAGTAGGAGGTGGAACAATGTTTTGTGTGGTACGTTAATGCCAATTGAGCTTGGTGTCACCTGCGACTAAGTGCCTGAGCCCACAGGTTCAACCACTCACTCTGTCCAGTTAGCTGGTTGTGACCAAAAAGTGACTACAACCTTATCCCTTCTCAGTTCTAGTATACACCTGGGAATTCTTACAGAATGTACAAATATACTTGTAGAACCATTGTCTGCCAACCCTATACATACTCTTGGGTACATCCCCCACTTCATAGACATAAACTAATAGTTCAGCCTGTCCACCCATCTATCCACGCCATATACACATGTTTGCCTTCACTGACAATGCAGTACTGTATGTGAATAAGGGTTCATCTTTGTTGTCTGTACCTCTCTATGTCTTCCTCTTCCTCAATGCCACCATGTTGATCACTCACATTTGGTACAATGTCCTTCTCTTCACCCAAATCAGTACTTATCTCTACCTATCTAACACTGTTCCCTACCCTCCCCTCCCACCCCTGATAATCAACAAAGAAAATGTCCTTCCATAGATAAACGTTTCCTTGACTTTTACCATAATGGACTAATAACAGTATTTGCCCTTCTGTGATAGATTTATTTCACTCAGCATAATGTCCTCTAAGTTCATCCACGTTATGCACTGTTTTGCAGATTCTCCATTTTTCTTTAGTATTGCATAGTATTCCATTGTGTGTATATACCATAGTTTGGTTATCCATTCCTCAGTTGATGGACACCTAGGTTGTTTCCATCTTTTGGCTCTTGTGAATAGTGCCGCGATGAACATGGGTATGCATATGTTTGTTCTTGTCATGGCTCTCACTTCTTTAGGATATGTACCTAGTAATGGAATGGCTGGGTCAAATATTATTTCTTTTTCCAACTTCTTAAGGAATCACCATACTGCTTTCCACAGTGATTGTACCATTTTACAGTCCCACCAGCACTGTCTGAGAGTCCCAATCTCTCCACATCCTCACCAGCATTTGTTATTTTCTGTCTTGTTGAACCTTGCTACTAGTCCTGGAACAAGATGAAATCTCATTGTTGTTTTGATTTGCATCTCTCTAATGGCTAATGATCATGAGCATTTCTTCATATGTTTGTTGGCCGCCTGAATATCTCTATTCATGTCTTGTGCCCACTTTTTAATTGGATTATTTGTCTTTTTGTTATTGAGGTGTTGGAGTTTTCTATAAATTCTAGAGATAAATCCCTTGTCAGATAAGTCATTGCCAAATATTTTTCCCTTATCTGTAGGTTCTCTTTTTGACTTTTTTGGAGAAGTGTTTGGAAACACATACA
>NW_006921647.1:4727031-4727528 GCF_000298275.1 Orycteropus afer afer | reverse complement strand
GGACTCCCTTTAGTATGCCTTTTAAGGTTGGTCTGGTTTTAAAAAGTTCCCTTAGTTTCTGCTTATCTGGAAATCTCCTAATTTCATCATCATATTTGAGGGACAATTTTGCCAGGTATATAATTCTTGGTTGAAAATTTTTCTCTTTCAGGGTTTTATATATACTATCCCATTGCCTTCTCAGTTGCATGGTTTCTGGTGAGAAATCAGAGCTTACTCTTTCTGGTTGTCCTCTGTAAGTAACTTTTTCTTTTCCCCTTGCTACTTTCAGGATTCTTTGTCTTTGGTTTTGATGAGTTTGATGATGATATGTCTTGGTGATTTTCTTTTGGTGTCTATCCTGTTTGGGGTTCGTTGGAGTTGCTGAATGGATATATTCTCATTTTTCATCATTCAAGGAAGTTCTCCTCCAACAAATCTTGGACAATTTTCTCAGCGGTTTTATTTTTCTCTTCCTGTTCTGGAATTCAGTGACACGTAGGTTATTCCTTTTGATG
>NW_006921647.1:4724609-4725986 GCF_000298275.1 Orycteropus afer afer | reverse complement strand
AAAATGGAAAAAACACGAAAAGAAAACCAAGGAACAGGGTTAACTATGAGAAAGAAAAAAAAAAATATATTGCAATTAGGAACAGGGAAAAGAAAAACTGAAAACTAGAATATGGGAGTGGAAAAATAAAGAATAATAATAAAAAAAGACAATAATAATAATAATAATAGTTTTTAAACAGACAAAACAAGCAAACTAAAAAACAGAAAAAAGAAAAAAAATACATCAGGTCAGGCCACCCAGGCTTCGCGTCCGAGCACACAGACTGAGATGGAATTTCTGCCGGCCCAGAAAATGGGTAGGAGTGAGAGATGGCTGCACCTCCATTCACCAAGAGGGTATGGAGTATAAAAGTAACAAGGGGAATATCGTACCTATCCAGTCATCTGGGTCCGGAATGTCCTCGGGGTTCCAGCAAGTGGAGCCCTTTCTTAAGTCCCTGGAATCTGTGGGAACGCTGTCACTTTAAATATCCAAAATGGCCAAGCCTCTTGTAAACATTCAAAATGGCTGCACTCTCCAGACAGACAAAAGTCCACAGCTCATCCTGCCTTCCTCTTTGCTGCTTCCTCTTTTATTCCCCAGCCACCAGAGCAGTCCTCCATGCAGTTCTTGGCTAGCAGGGCCGATTTTTAGGTTAATTCTTAGGTCCTACCACCACTTGGCAATATCCAAGCTTTCTGTGCCATCGGGATTGCTACCAGATAGCAGCTCCATATGTCTCCTTTTTTGGTGTTTTCATGCAAATTCTTCTGCTAGTTAGAGTTTAGTCTACTTCTATATCCTTCTCTTCAAGGCTCAGAGTTCCAGCATTATCCTCTGTATCTGTGTTAATTGGTGCCCTTTTTCTTTGTTGAAGAGGGTCTGTGCTGTCTTTCTGCTTATTTCGCCATCTTACCGGAACTACCCCCCTCATCTCTTTCTTTTTGCATCAGCATTTTTCTTTGTTTTGTTTTTATGAAATAAAACTTTACAGATGCAGTTGAAGCCCTTTGTAAACCCTTCCTATTCTCTTCCCTTGTTACGTAGAAGTTACCTCAGTCCTCAGTTTAGTGTTTGTAATTCCTTTGAAAGTTTGTATGCAGTTTGTATGTGTGTGTGTGTGTTTGATCTGTAAATAATACACAGTATTGTTTTGTGCATTTTTTTAACTTCATATAAATATAATGTTACTGTACTTGCTCTGAAGCTGTTTTATTCATTATTTTAAGGGATTCATCCATATTAATACATGTAGTTCTATGTTACATTAATTGCTTCATTTATTTAATTTTAGTTACATTCTGTTGTTTGTGTCACAGTGTTCCCATTGTTTTGCTTATGAACATGTTGTTATTGTGTGTATATGTGTGTGTGTGTGTGTGTAATAATACATGC
>NW_006921647.1:4719472-4723565 GCF_000298275.1 Orycteropus afer afer | reverse complement strand
ATCCTACTTCCGTAGTGATACTGCCTCGGAAACCCAAGGAGGGGTCGCTATGAGTCGGGGCCGACTCGACGGCAAATAACAACAACAACAACAATACCTGTTGTAATCATCGATGAATTTGGATTTCTGCCATCAAGAACCACCAGTCAAATAGGGATCAGAGCATAGATTACAATAATGCTCACTCACCATGGTCTTTTGGATGGGGTCAGGCACATATCCCATGCAGGAAGTAATGTGGTGGTCAGATTTTATGAGCATATGTAGTATCACCTACTCCTTGTAGGATAATGTCGAGAGTCTAATTGTGCATATTAACAGTTAATTTAAATTCCTGGTTTTCTGTTTGTAAAATGCCTATAGTACCTTCCTAGTACTCCTCATAAAGTTGTGAACCACTGCATGTTGTTTTTTTGTTTTTGTTTTTTAAGTTTATAGCTGTCGTTGACTGCTAACCAGAAGGCTGGTGGTTCAAACCCACTCCTCAGAAGGAAGATGGGACAATCTGCTTCCATGGTGATACTGCCTCGGAAACCCAAGGTGTGGTCGCTATGAGTCAGGTCTGACTCAAGGGCACATGACAACAACAACAGCTGTCTTTGAAATTCATCTGTCACTGAGTTGTTTGCTTTATTTCTTTACAATTGATATGCCATTGCAAATGGAGATGTACTTATGCTTGCTTTGCTACCCTCAGCATTATTAAAATTGATACATTTTTGTATTTGTCCACCTTTAGCAATAATTATACTTAAAAAAAACCCAAACCTCTGCCATCAAATTTATTCCAATTCATAATGACCCTGCAGGACACAGTAGAACTGCCCCATAGGGTTTCCAAAGCTGGAAATCTTTACAGAAGCAAACTGCCTCATCTTTCTCCCATGGAGCACCTGGTGGTTTCAAACTGCCGACCTTTCAGTTAGCAGCAGAATACCTTAACCACTGCAACTTAGAAACAACGAAAAACGCAATGCACTGCTATCGAGTTGGATCCGACTCATAGAGACCCCTCCTTGGGTTTCCAAGGTGGTGTCACTACAGCAGTAGATTGTCCAGCCTTCTTTCAGAGGAGTGGCTGGTGGGTTCTGAGCTCCGCCAGAGATTGAAGGTAAATAATATATCATCATTCCTCACTCTCTGCAGAGGATTGCTCAATTCCCTTATATAAAGTGGTATAGTATTTGCACATAACCTACACAGCCTCCTGTGTTACTTTAAATAATTTCTTGTAGTGTAGTGCCTAAGACATTTGACTGCTAACCAGAAGGCTAGTGGTTCAAACCCACCAGCCACTCCTCAGAAGAAAGGTTGGGCAATCTACTTCCATAGTGATACAACCTCGGGAACCCAAGGAGGGGTCACTATGAGCTGGATCTGACTTGACCCAGTGAGTTTTTTTTTTTTGTTTGTTTGTTTGGTATAATAACTAATAAAGGAGCTCTGGTAGCATAGTGCCTAAGCATTTGCCTGCTAACCAGAGGTTATGTAGTCCATTGCTGGTGGAAACCCTACTTGGGTTTCCGAGGCGGTATCTCTACGGAAGTAGATTGCCCAGTCTTCCCTCCGAGGAGTGCCTGGTAGGTTTGAACCACTAGCCTTCTGGTTAGCAGTCAAATGCCTTAGGTACTGTGCTACCAGAGCACCTCTCAAGCAAGTCTAGGAGGTAGCTGTTAAACTTATTTTATAAAAGAAATACAGGCATGACATATTCAGATCTGGTCTGCTTTGTTTGAACTACTCCCCACCTAACAGCCTTTATAAAAATTAGTCTGTGCTTTGACCTCTGTCTATATTAATCATGGGACAATAACAGAAAACTGAGTTGAGCTCTTCACAGTTCTTTTGTTTTGCCAAGAAGGTGGAATGACCTTATAACAGGAATGTTATGCAGAGTGTGAAAATAAATGGTTTTTGTAAGGATTTTGTGAGGAATCTTGGGACCATAATGTGAAAAGCATCATGTGACGTGATTTAAGAAGTTGGGTTTTAATCCTCTCAATAGGTTCAGATCAGAAGTCTTACTCTCCCCTGCCTCAAAAGGAAGAAATTTCTACCCCTAACTCAGATTTCTGACAGTAATTAATGAGCTCCTTCTACCACTTAACCTATTTTTTTCTTTCTTGGCCTTTCTTTCCCTCCTTTCTATGTAGTTTTTTTTCTTGAAGAGTTTACCAAAGTGGAAAAGTCTTGTGGATTGAGTGTTCGTAAATATGTGAATTTTCAGCTTTCGCCTTGAAAAAGTCTTGTTAAAGAGTACTCCTAAGCAGATATTGGTAATATTCTTCAAAGGCTTTTGGGAAAGAAAAAAAGAGATAAAAATCTTCCGTTTTACAGCATTTCATTTTATATGCAGGCATCCTTGTAATTTTTCTTAGCAGACCAACTTTTTTTTTCTTCGTTGCTCTCTCTCTCTCTCTCTCTTTACATTTATAGTGATTTGGGTGAAAGTTTACGGAACAAATTCATCTTCCATAGAGCAGTTCACTTACACTTTGTCTCATGACATTTACTGTAATCTCCCACAATGCAACAGCTCTCCTTCCACTTCCTTCCCATAGCCGCTTCTTCCCTGTGTCCTTCCCTCCCATGCCCCTTGGGCTGTCTCCCTGTGCATACACAGCCCTTCTATTCTCACATGATTGATCTCTCCAAGGAGTATATCTACTAATGTAAATATTCAGCTCATATGTCTTGTCTGTCTTATATTTGGCTGGATACCACAGGAGTGGGTTCAATTCCAAACCTGAAGGGCAGCTATAGGCTGTAGTCTCAGTGGTTCCATCAAGCTCTGTCAGACCAGCAAACCTGGTCCCTTTCTTTTTTTATGATTTTGAGTTTTGTTCCACATTGTTCTCCCACTCTATCCAGAATGTCCCACATAGATCCCCCTTCAAGGGGTTGACTGTGGTAGCCAGGCACCGTGTAGCTCTTCTGGTCTCATAGTCATGTAGGCTGAGGATCGCATGGTGTACCAGTCCCTTGGACTAATTGCTTCCATGCATCTTTGGTTTTCTTCATTCTTTGCTCTGGACAAGGAGAGACCCATCATTGCATCTAAATGGCTTCTTGCAAGCTTTTAAGATTCCAGTCGCTACTTGCCAAAGTAGGATGTGGAACAATGTTTTTGTGTGGTATGTTATGCCAATTAAGCTTGATGTCCCCTGCAACCATGGTCCCAAGCCTACAGGTCCAACTACTTGTTCCGTCTGGGTCGCTGGCTGTGGCCAAGAAGTGACTACAGCCTTATCCCTTGTCAGCTCTACTGTATTCCTAGAAATTCTTATAGAACATACAAATACACTTGTAGAAACATTGTCTGCCAACCCTATACATGGTCATGGGCACACTCCCCCCTGCATGGACATAAGTAATCGTTCAACCAGTCCACCCACCTATCCAGCTGTAGATCAATGTTTACCGTCACTGACAACATAGTACTGTATGTGCAAAAGGGTTCATCTTTGTTGAGCAGACCAACTTTTAATGTAACTAATACTGGTCACACTAAAAGGTTTTCTGGTTACCTAAATACCATGTCACTGTGACAGTAAAAGGAGCTCTGGTGGCACAGCGTTTATTGACTACTAACCAGAAGGTTAGTGGTTCAAAAACCCACCAGCCATGCCGTGGAAGGAAGATTGGGGAATCTGCTTCCATAAATATTTACTGCCTCAGAAGCCCAGTGGGGGTTACTTTGAGTCAGAATTGACTCGATCGGAGTGGGTTTGGTTTTTTGGTTATAAAGGTAAAAGGAGGAACTTTGGTAGTGTGGTGGTTAAAGCATTTGGCTGCTGACTAAAAGGTCAGTGGTTTGAACCCACCAGCTTCTCTGCAGGAGAATGATGAGGTAGTCTGCTGCCATAAAGATTTACAGCCTTGGAAACTATGGGACAGGTCTACACTGTCCCATAAAGTTTCTGTGAGGAGCAAGATGGCGGACTAGGCAGAAGGATTGCACAGACCCTCTTCAACAAAGAAAAGGGAAACCAGTTAACACAGACACAGAAGATAATCTTGGACCCCTGAGCCTTGAAGGAAAGGATGCACAATTGGACTAAACCCCAACTAGCAGAAGAATTGGCGTGAAAAT
>NW_006921647.1:4676595-4712027 GCF_000298275.1 Orycteropus afer afer | reverse complement strand
AGGGAGATAGCTCAGGGTGCAGAAGAGTATGAAGGGATGGACACTGGGAGGAGGTAACTATGGGGAGGAAGTGGGAGGGGAGCTGCTGCATTGTAAGTTTTGGTCAATGACATGAGACAAAGTATAAGTGAACTGCTGTATGAAAAGTGAATTTACTCTGTAGATCTTCACCCAAATCCTAATAAAAAAAAAAAAAGTTTCTGTGAGTTGTAATTGACTCAGGGGCGATGTTTGTTTGTTTGTTTTAATGAAGGTAGTTGGATTAGGTCAGTGCAGGTATTCTCTGACTTACAACATAGTTGAGTTATGATGACTTGCACTTAGGACCATCCGTTGTTTTTAGTACATCTTATTGTTTGTACTATATACTACGTACAGTGTTGCAGCATGTAATTTGCTGATGTTTTCATTCTCATGCCATCTCATGGTAATAGATGCACAGAAAATTTCTAGAAGAATAAGTGAGTCATTGTTTACCATCCTTACATAGGGAAAATGGAAAAATCAGACATTGAAAACCCAACTATATTGTTAATAAAAGGCAATAATAATGAAAACTAAAAAAATAAACAAAAATGAGCTATTCAGCTTTTATCAGAACTGATTTATGATAGTGTTGTTAGAGCAGAACCTCATAAGTTAAAATACTACATGTGAAAGTACAGAATGTGGAAATTTTTGAACAATATCATTGATATCACACACAAGAAAAATCTTACTGAAGATAGTTCAAAATACAATAGTATATTGACAGAGAATTTTCAGAAATACAAGCTGGATTTGGAAGGGAATGTGGAGTGAGGGATATCATAGCTGATGTCATAGCTGATGCCAGATGGATCTTGACTCAAAGTAAAGAATACCAAAAAGATGTTTACTTGTGTATTATTGACCATGCAGAGGCATTCGACTATGTGGATCATAATAAATTGTGGATGACATTGAGAAGAATGGGAATACCAGAATACTTCATTGTACTCATGAAGAACCTGTACATAGACCAGGAGGCTGTTGTTCAAACAGAACAAGGAGATACTGCATGGTTCAAAATCAGGAAGGGAGTTCGTCAGAGTTGTATCCTTTTACCATATGTGATGGTTATGTTTGTGTGCCATCTTGGCTGGGCCTGGTTGAGTGGCTGGGCACCTGTTGGTAGTTATTCCCCATGATGAGACTCGCAATCAGTTCCATGGTGGGATCTACCATAAGCAGCTGAGTAGCTCCCTTTGGGAATGTGGTCTGTTTCCTGTATATAAGGAGAAGCTTTGAGAATGGTCTCTAGCCTATGGCACGCTTGGACCCTGTATGTAGCTGTGTCCTTCCTCAGCAGCCTGCTGAGCTGACCTTGGGACTTACAGTGGACTTAAGTCAATGGCCTACTGTGTGGTAACATCGGGACTGTGCCTTTTTACTTGTTAACTTTGGGGTTTCTCAGCCTCAGCAGCCAGCAACTGTCTGAGTGAAGAAAAGCCTCTAGCTCCAGTGGGCCGGGAGCAGGAGGCAGAGCTGGTCCCCAAGGTTGAGGGGCTTTCACTTAGCCCCTAGAGCCTGGCACTTTGAACTTGGACTTAAAGCCTCCAAATTGTAAGAATAAACTCCTGTTTGTTAAGGCCATCCCATTTGTGGTATATTCTTGTCAGAGTGGAACTAGGTAACCAGAACACACCATACTTACTCAATCTGTATGCTAAGCAAATAATCCAAGAAGCCGGACTATATGAAGAATAACAATGACATCAGGATTGGAGGAAGTCTCATTAACAACCTGAGATAGGCAGATGACACAACTTTGCTTGCTGAAAGTAAGGTTGACTTGAAGTACTTACTGATGAAGATTAAAGACTACAGTCTGCAGTATGGATTACACCTCAATATAAAGAAAACAAAAATCCTCACCACTGGACCAATAAACAGCTTCACGGTGGATGGAGAAAAGATTGAAGTTGTCAAAGACTTCATATTACTTGATTGTACAGTCAACACCAATGGAAGCAGGAGTCAAGACATCAAAAGACGTATTGCATTGGGCAGATGTCTTGCAAAAGACCTCTCCTTGAAGAGGAGATAAAAGATATCTCCTTGAAGACTAAGATGCGCCTAACCCAACCCTTGCTGTGTTCATTTGTTTCATGTACACATGAGAGCTGAACAGTGAATAAGGAAGACTGAACAAGAGTTGATACTTTTGACTTGTGGTGTTGGTGAAGAATGCTGAAAGTACCATGAACTGGTAAAAGAACTAACAAATGGGTCCTGGAAGAAGTGCAGCTGGAATGCTCTTTGGAGGCATGAATGGCCAGACTTCATCTCACCTGCTGTGGTCATGTTGTCAGAAGGTCATGTTCTCTGAAGAAGGATGTCATGCTTGGTAAATTGGAGGGTCAATGAAAGAGGGGAAATTCCTGAACAAGATGGATAGACATGGTGGCTGCAGCAGTGGGCTCAGGTATAGTAGGGATCGTGAGGCTGGCACGGTACCAGGCAGTGTTTTGTTCTTTTGTACATAGGGTCGCTATGAGTCAGAGACGACTTGAGGGCACCTAACAACAACACTTGGAAAAGTATTGCTAAAAAGTGTTGATGTTAAAAGAAAAACAGTTGCTGACAAGTTGGTTCTGACTCATGGCAACTCCATGTGTGTTAGAGTAAAACAGTGCTCTATAGGGTTTTCCCTTTCTGATTTTTCAGAAGTAAATTGCCAGACTTTTTTCTGGAGGTGCTTGTGTAGACTTGAACTTCCAACTTTTCAGTTAGCAGCTAAGTGCATTTACTGTACTCCCTAGAGACTTTGATGATAAAATAAGATCTTTTGAACAACTTGTATCTCTTTTCTTAAAAAAATAATTAAAGGGATAAATGAAAAATAAGTTCCTCTACCACTTTCTATATGTAAATATGGTAAACAATGACTTACTTACCCTTCTAGAAATTTTCTGTGCATCTGTTAGCATCTGTGAACTTGTGTGTATGTGTATGTATTCTCCATTCCCATCAATAGGATAATACAGTTAATATCTGTCTTATATCTTTACTTTTTTTCACTTAGGATAAATCTTCAGCCTCTCCGTATCAACACATAAAAATCTATCTCATTTTTAAAAGACACCAGCATAGCTGAATCATAATTAATCAGCTCCTGGTTATTTTAGTCAGGGTCTGTGGTAGCGAACAATTGAAACCAACTTAAGCAGGGGGTCTTACTGGAAAGATTAAGTTTCATAGAATTGATAGGAAGGCAATAGAATCAAGGTAGAAAATGGGTAAAACCAAGGAGGCAAGGCAGAGCCAAATTCCTGCTGTCGGTACAGACTGCTTAAGGAGATGCTGGATGCATATCACTGGACTCTCATCTCCACTGACCATCCCTGATTTTGGTACTCTTTTAGGATTCTGAATTCTGGATAGGAACATCTGATTGGCTCAGTTTAAGTGATATGTTTATGCCCGTCATGCTAGGGAGTTCCAGATGATTGGCATTGGTAGCCAGGCACCATCTAGTTGTTCTGGTCTCAAGGTCCATCATGTCCTAGGGCTGGTTGTTTCCAAATGCCCTTGGTTTTCTTCACTCTTCTTCACTTCTGATGAAAGGAGACCACTAGTTGCATCTCAGATAGCTTGAAAGCTTTTAAGATCCCAGTTGCTACTCATCAAAGTAGATGGTTGTTGTTGTTATGTGCCATTGAGTCAGACCCAACTCATAGCAACCCCTCCTTGGGTTTCCAAGGCGATATCACTACGGAAGTAGATTGTCCAGTCTTCCTTCCGAGGAGTGGCTAGTGGGTTTGAACCACCAGCCTTCTGGTTGTAGAACAGGATTTTTTAATGTATTATGTTGTGCCATTTGAGCCTGGTGTCCCCAAATACTGTGGTCCTGAGTTGGCAAATCCGGTGGTTCTCTCTCCCACAGTATCTGGCTGTCTCTGAGGGGGTCATCATGTATATTGATTGATGCCTATTCTATGGGAGTTTCACAGTTGATTTGGTTAATCATAGTTCCTTCTTTGGCTTTGATTACTTTAATCTGGCAATTGCCTGAAAGAATTTTTTCTGCTTTACAGCCTTTAACTTTGGTACCCACTTATACAACAACATACTACTTAGGGATCATGTACATATACTTAGAAAGCATATTCCAGTGCCATCGTCAGTCAGTCCTGTTTTAAGTTGAATACCTCTATTTTTAAAAAACTTTTAATATTGCCATTTATTATCAATGTCTTTATAAAGCCGATCTTTCTTTGTCTTTGGGGGTTGAAAACATTACATAAAACTTATAGATATAACATAAAAAAATTACGCACTGTAATGTTGTAGGTAGTACGCATTTCTAAGGATAAGATGTACCCCCCCAAAAAAACACAAAAAACTGACAGTCATAATAAATGCAGTTTGTCATAATTCATAAACATTGTAAGTCAAAGACTACCTGTAATATATAGTAGTTATATTGTACATTTACATCTAAGCCCTTCCTTCTTTCTGTTGCATCATGAAAAACATCCTCTTTGAGATATTCCGTTGAAATATATTTCTGAGATGTTGCAGTTCCTAATTAAGAATATTCACCTATGAAAGGATTGGGAAGATTGGCAGATTAAAGTGTGTCAGTATACTTGATTTACACATGACAATGGATTCAAGCTAGCATCATGGAAATAATTGGGTTTTTTTTGTTTGTTTTAAAAAAAAACCTTCATTAAATTTCTGTCCCTGTCAAAAGAGCATTCCTGTCTTCCTCTTAGCTAATGCTACTATTACCTTGAAAATGAGATTACATTCTTTTTAGTTAGGGTAAGTACTGGTTTCAAATAGTAACGTGTACCTGAGAAGGAAAAAAATTTAAGAGGTTGGGTGGTATGTTATTGTAGTTGTTAGGTGCCATCAAGTGACTTCAAATTCATAGTGAGCCAGTGTACAACAGAAGGAAACACTGCCTGCTCCTGTGGCTTCTCACAGTCCTTGCTGTCCTTGAGTCCGTTGTTGAAGCCACTGTGTCAGTCCATCTTGTTGAGGGTCTTCCCCTTTTTTGCTGACCCTCTGCTTTACTAAGCGTGATATCCTTCTTCAAAGACTAATTCTTTCTGATAACATGACCAAAGTACAAGAGACGAAGTCTGACCATTCTTACATGGGTCAGGGGCAGTTGGCCCCTGAAAAGAGGTTGTGTGCTCCTCTCTACTAAGGAAGCTTCATGTGCCAGCTGGCAAGAAAGAAATAATGCAGTTTTACTAGCAGAGCAATAAAAGGTAGATTTGGAGCTGGGAGGCAATCAATAGATTGATAACTAGGACATTCATATACTCATGATAGAGGTGAACTTTTCAAAGGAAAATCACACTTAGTTTAGGGACAGATGTTATTAGGGATGCAGTTCTAATTTAGCAGTCACATTTTTATTCTCTAGCATCATTTTCTTTCTGAAAAATCCAGTACAGAATAAAAGAATTTTTTTCAGAAATTGGTAGAGTGTTTGGAAATGTGGACTAGAGGTGGTCATTTTGTAGTAGAAGAGAAGGTTGTCCTTTTGCTTTTCAGCTAGCACAAGATACATTAATTCAGCATTCACTGAGCATCTGCTTTCTTAGCCAGTATGTAGATGCTTGAACAGCTTCTCTTAGAAAGGTCATCACAAGGCTGGTTCTCCTGAGGTGGAGGTTACAGATGTCCCAAATGTCCAAACTACCGTGCCACTCCATTGTTTCAGACATTTAACTCCTTGTCCTCCTCTCAGTAATCTCCCCTGTCTTAGGGTTTTGTATTTCACTGTAACACCTCACAGAACTCACAGATACCCAAGGGATCGTCTCATGTAGTGGTGGTGGAGGCTGGCAGGCTGGCAAGTCCCAGGTCTGTAAGTAAGTCTGGAGGATCCTCCAGTTCTCAGGGTTTGATGAACGTCAGTCAGCAGATCAGATGACAGCTGCTGTCCCAAATCCAGGGGTGAGATGACAGTCGGCCAAAACGCCGAATCTGGAGCAGGAGGAGGGTGAACCTTCACAGAGGATTCATAAGTATACCCTCAAGGAAGCTGAGGGTGCTGATTTGAGTTATACCTTCCAGCAAGGCAGGACTCAAGATATATCCCACCTGTCTTGCTCCAACAAAAATAACCCAAGTGGATGGCTTTAACAGTCAGCAGCTACTCAGTTGCTCAAGGCAAATCTCACCACAGAGTCGATTGCCAGTCATTATAGGCAATGACTACTACCAGCTGCCCAGCCAGGTTGACACCTGACCTTAACTATCAAACCACCCCAAACAGGCATGGATAATAGGATTTACAATATACAGCAATGGAGGGCAGTGGCTAGAAGGGCCACATCAGGCAATTTATTGCAGTGGGCAAGGTGGTTTTTGAAATATAAAAAATGTGAGAGCTAGTGCTATTAAGGAAGGAAGGTAGATGATAAACTGGTAATAAAAGTATTATGTAATAAAGTACTTAATAAAGTATGTATAGAATATTGTGCCCTTAAAGAACCTAAACCAAACCCACTGCCATCGAGTTGATTACAAACTCATAATAACCCTATAGGACAGAGTAGAAGTGTCCCATAGGGTTTCCAAGTCTGTAGCTGGCTTTTTCATCTGTTTGTTTGAGCTCAGGCCTAGATTTTAGTTTCCTAGAGCCCATACCACACTCGCAGCGAGTGAGAATTAAAAAAATCTATCAGTGTCTGTACCTCCTTCAACAAAAGATCAAGACATTTTCTCCCTGTGTCCTCAGAAATTGGACTGACTGCTAAATTTGTATTTCTGCTTTGAGGAACCAGCCGAGTGGTAGAACAGAAATTATTGCTGTTGTTGTTGTTGTTAGTGCCATTGAGGTATTCTAACTCATATCGACCCCATGTGTATAGAGTAGACCGGTTCCATAGGGTTTTCAAGCTGTGACCTTTTGGAAGAAGGTCATCAGGCCTCTCTTCTGAGGCACCTCTGGGTAGGTTTGAACTGCCAACCTTTTGGCTAGTAGTTGAGCCCTTAGCCATTTGCGCTACCCAGGGACATCTAATGTACTAATCCAGTAAACATTTATTGAGGGCTTTTATGTGGCACATAATGTATGAGGTGCTAGGGGTTCAAAAGTGATCAGTTTTGCTCTTAAGCACATAATTCTGAATGAAGAACTACATGATTCAGTGAGTTACTTTCTACAGGCACTAACGCACATAGCCAAAATATACCCATATTTAAAAATCAAAACAACTTCACTTTATGAAGGGAGGTATGTATTATGGAACGTGTTCTAGAGGATATGACACTTGATCTGAGTCTGCAAACATGAATGACAGTATGCTAAGTGCAGAAAGTCACTGGCCATTGGAGAATGAGCACTCCAAGTATGTGTAATATCTGCAGACATCCAGCGTATAAAAGATACTGGTGTGAAAAAATCAAAGACTTACAGCTTTGTTTTCTTCTTACTCATTTTCACAGTTTTGGTCTCACCTATATTTCAGGTGCTTTCTTTTTTTTTTTTTTTTCTTCCAGAAATTTTTTAGTATTTAGGGTACTTTGTATTTTAAAACGAAGATACAGAAATAGCAATAGATTGTTTACATGAAGGGAAAGATGGCCAGTTCTTCACACCTTACTTCTTTTCATTTTTAACTGATGCTTAAGAAATTCTTTTAAGCCTTGTCAGCATAACCTGTTTTGATATCTTGCAGCATCAGGGAGAAGATGTCTTATACTCTTAAAGCTACATGCTCTTGGAAACTTTCTTTTAAATTCTCTTTTTATTACCAAGTGCAGTGCCTAAGACGTAGTAGGAACTCACTCAGTACAGATTTGTTAAATGACTCTCTTCCCTTTGCCTCCTTGCTTTCATTGACAGGCTTTCTCAAATAAGTGGTCTGTGTTCCTTGTCTTCTTTTCCCTCACCCTTCTCTTATTAGTTCTTGTATTTGAGTCACTTTACTTATTACAATAGTTATACTTCTTCCAAGACATACTTGTTCGTTCTTCTAGCAGTCCATGGCATTTTAAATACCGTTGCAAAAGAAAATCACTGAGGGCTTATTAATTGGAATCTCTGAGGTGGGGGCTTCAGGAGTCTGCATTTTTAATGAGTGCTCCTGGTAATTTACTGGCTTTTAAAGATACTCAGACCTCACCACTGTTGTCCTACTGAGGGATGATACCTTAGACCCTGAGTAAAGGAAGAAGGCAATGTAATTACATGGTGGGAACTCTAGTATCAGTGTTAAGTGTACTTATTTGTATTCATAGTGCCTAAGGCATTTGACTGCTAACTGGAAGATTCATGATTCAAATCCACCAGCCATGTTGCAGAAGGAACACTGGGCAATTCTCTTCAGACTCCCATGGTGATGCTCTGTGTGGGATTTTATCATTTTCTTGAGCCTTCTTCTATTAGTTGTAAGATTATTGTTAACTTAGAGCAAAAAAAATTTTCCCTTGATTAGTGCCTAAGGCATATGACTGCTAACCAGAAGGCTGGCGGTTCAAACCCACCAGCCACTCCTCGGAAGGAAGGTTGGGCAATCTATTTCTGTAATGATACCGTAACCTCGGAAACCCAAGGAGGGGCCACTATGAGTCAGATCTGACTTGACAACAGCAGTGAGTTAGGTTAGATTCCATTGCTGAAACAGAATCCTAGTGGTGCAGTGGTTAAAGTACTTGGCTGTAAGGCTGTAAGTGCTTGTAACTGTAAGGTTGGTTGTTCGAACCCATCACCTGCTCCATGGGAGAAAGACATGGCAGTTTGCTTCTGTAAAGATTACAGCCTTGGAAACCCTATGGCACAGTTCTGCTCTGTCCTATAGCATTATTATGAATTAGAATTGGCTGGATGGCAATGGGTTTCCATTACTTAAAACACATCCATCAACAAAAAATTCAGTGCAGAAATAATTCAATCATGAAAAGGTTAACTGATTTCTCAGTTGAGGTGTTGTTTTTTATCCCTGTTTTGAAAATGATGAACACACAGGACTAAGGGATTTATCCAAGGCTGGCAATTCAGTCCAAATATCTGAAGGTGAGAACTGAAGCATCAGTTTTGATGTTGTATGTCGTCTTGTTTGTTTTGTGATTTTTGTCTAGTGATTGGGGTTGAGGGACCCACTTCTCATAGAATGAGCAGATGAGACATCTGTGATGATGAGAATCTAGCCTTGGAAGTCTGTGTATATGCAGAGAAGGAAGAGCATGTCATGTGTCTTGCATGTTATAGGCACAGAATGAAATCCAGTGATAGGAGGTAGATTTTGAGAGGCCATTTTTATGTTTGTTCTATTTCTGTATAATGGTGTGATTATTTAAACAAAGATGTGCTTTGTCTTAGATTGTCATTGTTGGTTCTTCCTTTTCATGTGTCTTTAAATACTATCTGTATGTTAACAACTCTGTATCTCCAGCCCGAACATTTTTTGTGACGTGTAGACTCATGTATCAATTGCCTACTCATCTTTACCACTTGAGTATCTAATAGACATCACAGCTCAAAATAACCAGACTGGAACTTGATCTTGCCTCCCTCCACCTACAGCTTTCCCCATCTCATCAGCACTTCTCTTTCTCTCAAAAACCATATCCAAACTATTAACAGATTATCTTGGCTCTACTTCCAAATGCATACAGAATTCAATCACTTCAGTCACTTTCAGTCCAACTTCCTCCATTGCTACTACGTGGTCCAAGGCAGCATTTCTTGCCTCATTGAGAAAGTCAAACTGGTATCTTGGCTCCACTTTCATCTTTCATTTATAGGTTATTCTCATTGTACCAACCAGAGTGATCCTTTTAGAATTTAAGTAAAATTATATTTATTCCTTTGCTCAGAACCCTCCAGCGGATCCCCATTTTTTCATGAGTAAACTTAGAAAGTCCTTTGGGGCCTCTGATTCCTACAACCTCAAGCTCTTATGGGCATGATTCGTCCCTGCCTTCTGTGCTTTAGCCACATGAGCCTCATTGCTGTTTCTCTGACACATCCCACCTTAGAACTTTTCTGCTAGTTGTTTCCTCAGACTGGAATATTCTTCTCTTGGTTATCTTCCTGCAAGTCTTTACTGAGATCTCATTCTCTCAGTGAGAGACACCTTAATACCTGCTGCCCACCCCTGCATTTCAGGTCCGAAGACCTTACCCTCCTCCACTTTTTCTCTTCACCATAGCCCTTAACACCCAGCACCTAACACAGTCTCTCTTTGCCTGTCTCTCTCTCTCTCTCCTCTGTGTGTATATACATTCATACATCCACACTTGGATACATACTGTCTTAGGTTGGGTTCTCTAAAGAAGCAAAACCAGTGAGCTTATATATATGTATGTATGTGTGTACGTGTGTGTGTGTGTTTACACAAACGCAACCACTGCCATGGAGTCGGATCCAACTCATAGTCACCCCTCCTTGGGTTTCTGAGGCGGTATCACTACGCAAGTAGATCTTGCCGAACTTTCCTTCCAAGGAGTGGCTGGTGGATTTGAACCACCAGCCTTCTGGTTAGCAGTCAGATGCCTTAGGCACTACGCCACCAGATCTCATGTGTATGTATGTGTGTGTGTGTATACACACACACCTATGTAAACTAAACCACTCACTGCCATGGAGTCGTTTCCGACTCAAAGCGACCCCTCCTTGGGTTTCTGAGGTGGTATCTGTATGGAAGTCGAATAGACTCAGTGGCAGTGAGGTGTTTTTTTTTTTTTTTTTTTTTTTTGGTGTATATCAATCAATAGAGAGATACATATATGTATTTGTTGTTGTTGTTATGTGCAGTCAAGTCGGGCCCGACTCATAGCAACCCCTCCTTGGGTTTCTGAGGCGGTATTACTGTGGAAGTAGATTGCCCAGCCTTCCTTCTGAGAGTGGCTGGTGGGTTTGAACCGCCAGCATTCTGTTTAGCAGTCAAGTGCCTTAGGCACTACACTACAAGAGCTCCTACATACCAAACCAAAAAAAACAAATCCACTGCCATCGAGTTGGAGCTGACTCATAGCGACCCCTCCTTGGGTTTCTGAGGTGGTATCACTATGGAAGTGGATTGCCCAACCTTGCTTCCAAGGAGTGGCTGGTGGGTTTGAACCACCAGCCTTCTGGTTAGCAGTCAAATGCCATAGACACTATGCTACCAGAGTGCACGCGTGCTCACTCGCGCGCTCTCTCTCTCTCTCTCTCTATCTATATATAAAACCCACTGCCATTGAGTCGATTTTTACTCATAGTGACCCCTGTTGGGTTTCTGAGGCGGTAACAGATGTAGATTGCCCAGTCTTCATTCTGGTGAGTGGTTGGTGGGTTTAAACCACCACCCTTTTGGTTAACAGTCAAGTACCTCAGGCTCTGTGTCCTAGAGCTCCTTGTATATGTATATAAACCAAACCAAACTCACTGCCATCGAATCATTCCCGAATCATAGTGACCCTTCCTTGGGTTTCCATGGCAATATGTCTATGGAAGTAGACTGCCCAGTCTTCTTCCCAAGGAGTAGCTGGTGGGTTTGAACCACCAGCCTTCTGGTTAGCAGTCAGATGCCTTGGGCACTACGCCACCTGAGCTCCTGTAAGTGTGTGTGTGTGGGTGTGTGGGTGTGGGTGTGGGTGTGGGGGGGGCAGGGAGAGAGGACAGTTCATCTTGAGGAAATGGCTCACACACTTGTAGAGGCTGGCAAGTTCCAAGTCTGTGGGTCAAATGTCAAATTGAAGACTTCTGATTCACATAGCTGCAGGAGCAGATGCACTCAATATTGGCAGATAAATACAGCAGGCTACTGGCTTCAGAGGCCGATAAATCCAAGACTAGCAGATAAGACGGCAAGTTGTTGGCTCTTAGGCTATGAAGGCAACAATCCCAACATTGGCAGTCATTATACCAGACCACTGATTCAAGTCCAAGACTAGAGAAGATGGTGAGCCAGATGCAAGATCCAGATCAAGCTTAGATCAAGCAAAAAGCCAGAGAGTTTTTCCAGAGCTTTTCCATATGTACTGGGAGCAGGCCATTATTCCCTGAAGGCAGCTCCTGTTTAACTGCTAGGTTGCTCATAGCAGATCTCATCATGGGGGATGACTACATCATAACTGCTAAACCACTTAGAACTTGGCCCAGCCAAGTTAACATACAACCTTAACTATCAAACATACATTCCTAAAAAAATAGATTGTTTGCTTTCTCTCACTAGAATATAAAACTCCACAAGAGTAAAAACCTTTGTCTTTTGTCTGCTGATATATTCCAGTTAGTTAGCCTTAAAACATAGACATTCAATAAATAGTTTTAGAATGACTGGGAATTGACAAGCATTGGAGTAAATATGTGTAAATACTGAAAATGAATAAAACATGCCTTGCTTTTGGGAGCTTAAAGTGTAAACAGACATAATAGGTAGTACAGTAATATTCATAGTAGTAGGAAACATTTCTTGAATTCTGTATTAAAACTTTACATGTGCTAGACACTCTTTTTGTAAAAAAAAATTTATTGTGATTTGGGTGAAAGTATGCAGAGCAAATTCATTTTCCTTCCAACAGTTCATACACATTTTGTCTCCTGACATTGATTGCAATTCCCTACAATGTGATAGCTCTTTTCCCACTTCTTCCCCATAGTTACCTCTTCCCTGTGTCCTTCCCTCCCATTCACTCCTTCCTCCCCCAAAGCTTTCTCCCTGTGCAAACACTATACTTCTGTTCTCCCATGATTGATTGCTCCAAGGAGTGTATCTGCCTGATGTAATTGTTTACGCCATATGCCTGTCTGTTGTTTGACTGGAAGCCACAGAAGTGAGTTCAGTTCCAGACCTGAAGGGTAGCTAGGGGCCATAGTCTCAGGGGTCTCATTTTTTATGATTTTGAGTTTTGTTCCACATTATTCTCCCGCTGTATCCAGGGCCTCTTGCATTGGTCCTCCTCTGAGTGGTTGACGGTAATAGCCGGGCACCATCTAGTTCTTCTGGTCTCATCTAGACACTATTTTAAGCACTTAAAATGAATTATTTAATAATTCCCAATAATCCTATAAGATAGGTATTATAATTATTGTCCTCTTCTTCACAGATTGGGAAGCTGAGGCACTGAGAGCATAAATAACTTGAGGCTCTGTGGGTAGTAGTTGGCAGAGCTGGGATTAGAACCCAAGGAGTGTTGGCTCCAGACTCAGAGATCAGAACCATTAGACTATACTGTTCAGAGCATTAAATGATTCACATTATGTAAAGTGCTTGGGACAGTGTCCGACACAAAATAAGCTCTATGATAAGTTTTATCTGTTGCTGGGAATCATAATAAAAATTCAAAGTTTTTGAGAATATAGTTATAATAATATCAAAATATTCACTGGGCACTTAAAAAATAATTCCTTTTTCGAATTATCTCCCTCCAGTCAAATCAACATTTTTGACTGTTATTCTTAATGAAAATAAAAGATCATTTAGTTGCAAATTCATCAAAATACATAGTATTTCATCAAGTATGTGAAAATATGGGAGTACTACTTGAATTCTATGCAGTGCTTTTGATCTGCACAGTGCCTAAGGCACTTGACTGCTAACCAGAAGGCTGGCGGTTCAAACCCACCAGCCACTCCTCGGAAGGAAGATGGGGCAATCTACTTCTGTAGTAATACTGCCTCAGCAACCCAAGGAGGGGTCGCTATGAGTCGAGTCCGACTCGACGGCACATAACAACAACAACAACAACAATCATTACCTAAAGGATATCCTACTGAATTATATATCTAATCAGCAACCTGTAACTTGATCAACATTAAAGTCATTCTTTGTTCAGGGTATAGTTGTAATTTTAAATTAAGCTTTAATACATATAACCTTTATTTTGCTATTACTGAGCTTTTTTAAAAAAATTTCTGATCAAAGGTTTTTTGTTTTTATATTGTAAAATACACAGAACAGAAAACATTTGCCATTTTAACTATTTTAAGTGAAAATAATTCAGTGACATTAATTATATTCATGATGGTTGTGCAACTGTTACCACAAACTTTTTCCAAAACTTTTTCATCATCCCAAACAGAAACTGTATATCCATTAAACATTAGCTCCCCTTTCTTCTTTCCCCTCAGTCCCTAGTAACCTCTAACCTACTTTCTGTGTCTGTGACTTTGCCTATTCTAGATAGTTCATGTAACTGGAATCATCATACAGTATTTATTTGTCCTTTAGCGTCTGGCTGATTTCATTCAGTGTAATGTTTTCAGTGTTCATCTGTGTTATGCCATGTTGCTTTTTATGGCTGTATAATTGAAGACACACACACATGCACAACATTTGGTTTATTAATTCATGTTTCCAGTGTTCATCCATGTTATGCCATGCGTTGCTTTTTATGGCTGTGTAATTGAAGACACACACACATGCACACCATTTGGTTTATCCATTCGTTAATGAGCCCTTGAGTTTTTCTTCCTTTTGGCTGTTATAAATAGTGCTACAGTGAGCATTGATATGTAAGTATCTGAGTTCTACTTTTAATCTAGAAATGGATTGCTAGATCATATGGCATTCTATGCTTAACCTTTTGAGAAACCAACAAACTATTTCTACAACAGGTGCACTGTTTTACATCCCCACCAACAATGTATAAGGATTCTGATTTTTCCACATCATCCCTAACACTTGTTATTTTCCTTCTTTTTTTTTTTTTTAAATAATAGTCATCTTAGTGGATGTGAGGTAGTATCTCACTATGGTTTTGATTTGTATTTCTCTACTGATTAATAATGTTGAGATCTGTTCATGTACTTATTGGTTATTTGTGTATCTTGTTTGAAAAAATATCTGTTCAATCATTTGCTCACTTTCTGATTGAGTTGGCTTTTTGTTGTTGATTTATGGAAGTTCTTTATATATTTTGGGTATCAAGCCCTTTTTTTATAAATGGTTTACAAATATTTTCTCCTATTATGTGGGTTGTCTTTTTATTTCACTGGAATATCTTTTGATGCACTTACATTTTTCAATTTTGATGACGTCTACTTTACCTATTTTTCCTTTTGTTGTTTGTGCTTTCGGTGTCATTTCTAAGAATTCCTTGCCAAATACAAGCCCCATGTGTTTTCTTCTAAGGGTTTTATGGTTTCCACTCTTAATGTAGGTTGTTGATCCATTTTGAGTTAATTTTTATATATGATATGAGGAAGAACTCCAACTCCATTCTTTTGCATGTTGAAATCCAGTTGGCCTGGCACCATTTGTTAAAGAGCTTATTCTTTCCTTCTGGAATGGGCTTGCTATCCTTTTTGAAAATCAGTTGGCTGTACAGTAGTTGTCAGGAGCTCTGGTAGCATAGTGCCTAAGGCACTTGACTGCTAACCAGAAGGCTGGCAGTTCAAACCCACCAGCCACTCCTTAGAAGGAAGGTTGGGCAATCTACTTCCATAGTGATACCGCCTCGGAAACCCACGGAGGGGTCACTGTGAATTGGGTCCAACTCAACGGCACATAACAACAACAACATACAGTAGTCAAAACAGCTTCATATTGGCACAATGACAGACATACAGACCAGTGGAATGAAATGGAGAACCTAGATGTAAATTCACCCACCTATAGTCAGCTGATCTTTGAAAAAGTCCTGAAACCCATTAAATTGGGAAGAGAAGGTTTCTTTAAAAAAGGGTGCTGGCAGAAAAATGAAACCGGATCCATATCTTATACCATATACAAAAACTAATGCAAGGTGGGTTAAAGACCTGCTTGTAAAACTCCAAACCATAAGGATGATCAAAGAAAATATAGGGGCAAATTTAGGGGCCCTAATACATGGCATAAATACACTATCAGACATAACTAAAAATTCACAAACCACAGAAGGCAAACTAGATGAGTGGGAAGGACCTTTGAAAAATTGAAACATTTATTTGTATGGAAAGACTTCGTTGAAAGAATAAAAGGAAAGCCTATGGACTGGAAAAAAATTGGCAGTGATATATTGGACAAGGGACTAATCTCTAAAATGTATAGAAAACTTCCACACCTCAAATAACAAAAAGGCAAACAATCCAGTTAAAAAGTGGGCAGAGGATATGACCAGATACTTCACCAAAGAAGACATTCAGGTGGCTAACACATACATGAAAAAATGCCCACAATCATTAGCCATTAGAGAGATGCGAATGAAAACAACAGTGAGATACCACCTCACCCCAACATTAATAGCAAAGTTGAACAAAACAGAAAACAACAATTGCTGATGAGAGTGTGGAGAGATAGGGCCCCTTACATACAGCTGGTGAGATTGTAAAGTAGTACAACCATTGTGGAAAGTGGTATAGTGCTGCCTTAAGAAGTTGGAAATACAAATACTATATGATCCAGCAGTCCCACTGCTAGAGATATATCCTAGAGAAATAAAGCCTTGACATGAACGGGTATATACACACCCATGCTCATCAGAGGGATCCAGGTAAGAGGAGAGAACCAGGCCCCAAACCTCAAGCAGCAGGAAAAGCAGAAGGGAAAGGGAAGGAAAGCCAAGGTGTCCAGGAGTGAGCGAGCAAGAGGCAGAGGGATCCAGATAAGGGGAGGGACCCAGGCCCCAACTCCTAAGAGGCAGGAAAAATGGACGGGAAAAAAAAGGAAAGCCAAGGTGTCCAGGAGAGAGGGAACAAGTGGCAGAGGGATCCAGGGAAGGGGAGAGACCCAGGCCCCAAACTCCAAGTGGCAGGAAAAGTGGATGGGAAAGGAAAGGAAAGCCAGGGCATCCAGGAGAGAGTGAGTAAGGGGCTGAGGGATCCAGGGAAGGAGAGGGACCCAGGCCCCAACACCCAAGTGGCAGGAAAAGCAAAGGGGAAAGGAAAGGGAAGCCAGGGAGTCCAGGAGAGAGCAAGCAAGTGGCAGAGGGATCCAGGTAAGGAGAGGGTAGAGAGGTTTCAAACAACTAAGGGAGACAAACTTGTTTGTCAGTTTGTCATACTGTAGTGGTGTGTTGCTGTGAGGCTTGAGGCTGTGCTACCAGTGTTTCAAACGCCAGTGGGGTTGCATATGGTGCATAGGTTTCGATGGGGCTTGCAGACTGAGACAGACTGAAGGAAGAGGCCATCCATTTCTCAAAGAATTGGCCAGGGAAAACCTTATGAATAGCAGAGAAACACTGTTTGTTACAATACTAGGCAACTATATGAATAGCCTGGAAATACTGTCTGATACAATATAGGAGGATGAGCCACTTAGGTCAAAGCCTCTCAAAATATGACTGGGAAAAAGCGGCATCATTGGAGTAGAACCAGTCTTACTGATAGGAATAAAGTAAAGCTTTCGAGACCTCCATTTACTGACGTGACACAGCTCAAATTGAGGAGAAACAGCTGCAAACATCCATTAATAATCAGAACATGGAATGTACAAAGTGTGAATCTAGGAAAACTGGAAGTTGTTATAAATGAAATGGAATGCATAAAGATTGATATCCTAGGCATTAGTGAGTTGAAGTAGACTGGTTTTGAACATTTTGAATCAGACAACCATATGATCTACTATGCCAGGAGTGACAATTTGAAGAGGAATGGCGTGGCACTCATCATCACAAAGGATATTTCAAGATCTGTCCTCAAGTACAATGCTGTCAGTGATAAGATCCTATCCATATGTCTACAAGGAAGACCAGTTAATACAACTGTTATTCAAATTTATGCACCAACCACAAAGCCAAAGATGAGGAAATTGAAGATTTTTATCAACTTCTGCAGTCTGAAATTGACCAAATATGCAATCAAGATATATTAATTATCACTGATGACTGGAATGCAAAAGTTGGAAACAAGAAGAATCACCAATAGTTGGAAAATTTGGCCTTGGTGACAGAAATAATGCTAGAGATTGCATGATAGAATTTTACAAGACCAATGACTTACTCATTGGAAATACTTTTTCTCAACAACACAAATGGTGACTGTACTCGTGGACTTTGCCAAATGGAATACACAGGAATCAGATTGACTACATCTGTGGCAGGAGGCAATTGAACAGCTCAATATCTTCAGCCAAAACAAGGCCAGGAGCTGATTGTGGAACAGACCATCAACTGCTCATATGCAAGTTCAGCCTGAAGTTGAAGACAATTAAAACAAGTCCGTGAGAGCCAAAATATGATCTGGAATATAACCCTCCTGAATTTATAGGCCATCTAAAGAATAGATTTGATGCATTGAACACCAGTGACTGAAAACCGGAAGAATTGTGGGGATGACATCAGGAACATCATCCATAGAAAGAAAGAGGTCATTAAAAAGACAAGAAAAAAAGAAAAGACCAAAATGGATGACAGAAGAGACTCTGAAGCTTGCCCTTGAGCAGAGAGTAGCCAAAGCAAATGGAGAACTGACAAGATCAGAGAGCTGAACAGAAGATTTCAAAGAGCAGCTAAAGCAGACAAAGCTAATTACTATAATGAAATACGCAAAGACTTGGAGTTAGAAAACCAAAAGGCAAGAATACACTCAGCATTTCTCAAGCTGAAAGAACTGAGGAAAAAATTTAAGCCTTGAGTTGCAATATTGAAAGATTCTATGGGCAAAATATTGAATGATGTTCTACATCCTACTCTTTGGGGATGACAACTGGGGTCATAAAGCCTATGGACAGCCATCTATGGTACAACTATTGGTCTGTCCTCATCCAGAGAAAAGTATAGTGAAGAAAATCAAAGATGCAAGAAAACAATTAGTCCAAAAGACTAATGGAGCATTAGAATCCCAGCCTCCCCAACCCTGAAACCAGAAGAATTAGTTGGTGCCTGGCTACACTGCTGACCACTCTGAAATAGATAAGAGGTCCTGAATAGGGTAGGGGAAAATGTGGGACAAAACTCAAAATCATAAAAACAACTAGGCTTATTGGTGTGATGAAGACTGGTGGAACCCTCAGACTGTGGCCCTCAGACACCCTTCAAGTTAGAAATTTGGCCACATGTGTCAACTATCAGCCAAATAATAGACCTATAAGGTGAACAGTAATAGCAAAAGGTATCCACACATTAGAACAATCAAGTATATGAGATCAAAAGTGTAGCATTTGCCCAGGGATAGAGCTAGGAAGGTCAGAGGGGAAGGGAAGGAAGGATAAAGGGAAGGGTGTATTAGAGCTTAAATTCTAAAGCACTTGGGTTTGTGGAAGGCCCTAACTCCATTTTAAAGCTTGACATAAGTTTCAGACACCATCTGGGTTCTTTCTGACCATTTAACCAGCATTGTGGCTATGCATAGACAAGTTTCTGGACAAACCTAGGGAAGGGTAGGCAGTTTGCCTTCAGACTAGTTGAAAGTAGATTATGCTCACACAAAAGATTTAGGGAACTTGCCTGAATATGTCCTTTTCTAATATAAATTAAAGTTGGAGTTTTGGTATTGTTTGGTAGCCATCTTGTGGCTAAGACTGAGGCTGCATGGTCATGAGTCATATCTGCACTAGCCAGGTAGTCAAGTCCCAGAACCAATCCTGTAACCTTTTCTATCTTTATTTAATGTATATGTCCCAATCATAGTCTCTCCCCCCACTTCTGTAGTCGTGCCTGTAACAGTGATGAAATCAATCTGCCACCAATCATGATTTTGTGATGATTCCCTTTGTTTCCAATCCTATATAATTGGCCCTGTGGCCATGACTCAGTGGACTCCATCCAGCTTTCTTTTCTGTACTGTGTACATGCTGATGGTTTTCCTCACCCTAGATACTTTTCTTTGTTTTGTCTTTGTCCTGCCCAAGGCTTAATAAAAGCATCTCTGGTGAACCTCTTTGAATCTGGGGTTTCTTTTCCCCTATTACAAGGGATGGGCACAGGATAGAAGTGGGAAGAATGCTGTCACAGTGTGGGGATTGCAGTAAATGTTGCAAAACAGAATGTTGAATGGTGCAGTGTAGTAAATTACTTAGTATGGCTTTTCAAACCATAAGTCATTGTAAACTCAGTGGTGGAATGAGCAACTGGGGAGCTCCTGATTGTAAATGTTATCCACCTGGGTTATTTCTGTTGGGCATGGCACAATCCAGTGTTATGGGAGGCTCACTCTCAGGTGCTTAAAATTCTGTTGTTTTGATTGGTTGGTTTGGCCACTCTGCCAAGCTCAAAAGGAGGCCTCCTAGAAGCAGAACTCTCTCTGACTGCTGGTTGAGGAATATGTGCTACTGAAAGAGATATGTGCTCCTGAAAGAGACATGCGCTGCTGGGAAAGAGACACAAGAGACACGCATTGCTGAGTAAGACACCGAGGGACATGCACTGCTGGGGGAGAGACTGTGAGACTTGGCTGAGAGACGGTGGGCTGGGAGAGAGGCTGAGCATTTTTCCTCAACTTGAATTGTAACCTGGTGCTTCCCTAATAAACCCCATCATCTGTGAGTTCTGCGTGGCCACTGCAGTGAATTATCGAACTCAGGAGAGAGGTGGTGGGTGCTTTGGGAGGAACGGTTGGAGAAAGGGCTGGAGGGAGGCAGCATGTCTGGCCTCGCAGGAATAGGCCTTGGGCTATTGATGGTGATCTGTCTTCCTCTTGTGGGATTAGAGGAGGTCAGAACATGTGGCCTCTTTGTCCTTTTTGCAAATGGAAAACTGATTTGCTCTGTAAACTTTCACTCAAATCACAAAAAAAAAAAAAATTGGCTGTAATGCAGGGGTTTATTTTTGGGCTCTCAAGTCTATTCCATTGACCTCTATGCCCACCCTTATATTAATACAACAGTTTTGGTTATAGGAGCTCTGGTGGTGTGGTCTTAAAGCATTTGGCTGCTAACCAGAAGGTTGGTGGTTCAAACCCCCTAGCTGCTCTGCATGAGAAAGATGAGGCAGTCTGCTTCCATAAAGATTTGCAGGCTTGGAAACTGTTCTGGTCACCTGGTGCCTCTCTGACAAGACTATATCACAAATGGGATGGCCTTAACAAACAGGAGTTTATTCTCTGACAATTTGGAGGCTAAAAAGTCCAAGTTCAAAGTGCCAGGCTGTAGGGGCTGGGTGAAAGACCCTCAACTTTGGGGTCCAGCTCTGCCTCCTGCTCCTGGCCCACTGGAGCTAGAGGCATTTCTTCACTCAGACTACTGACTGCTGAGGCTGAGAAGCCCCAAGGTTGACAAGTAAAAAGGCACAGTCCCAATATTACCAAATCACATGGCAGGCCATTAACTTAAGTCCTTTGTAAGTCCCAGGGTCGGCAGAGCATGGCAGGCTGCTCAACAAAACATGGCTACATGCAGGGTCCAAGCGTGCCATAGGCTAGAGACCATTCCCAAGGCTTCTCCTTAAATACAGGAAGCAGATCACATTCCCAAAGGCAGCTAGCTACTCAGTTGCTTGTGGTAGATCCCACCATGGAGTAGATTGCCATTCTCAACATGGGGAATAACTACCACCAGCTGCCCAGCTACTCAACCAGGCCCAGCCAAGTGGACACACAAACATAACCACCACAGAAACCCTGTGGAGAAATTTTACTCTGTCGTTGTTTAGGATCACTTTGAATCAAGATGAACTTGATGGCAGTGGGTGTGGTTTTTTGTTTTGTTTTGATTACTATAACTTTATAGTATGTTTGGAAATCAGGAAGTGTTAGTCTTCCTAATTTGCTCTTTTTCAAGATTGTTTCGGTTATTTGGAGCCCCTTAGCATTTGGAATATTGATAGTGATTTTATTGATTTGTAGATTGCTTTGGATAGTATTTACATCTTAACAATATTCAGTCTTGCATAAATACAGGATGCCTTTCATCTTTGATTTCTTTTTGCAGTGTTCTATAGTTTTAAGTGTATAAGTCTGTCACCTCTGTGGTTAAATTTATTCCCTAGATATTTTATTCTTTTTTTTTTAAAAAAAAATTGTGATTTGGGTGAAAGTTTACAGAGCAAATTCACTTTCCATACAGCAGTTCACATACACTTTGTCTCATGACCTTGTCCTAGATATTTTATTCTTTTGGATGCTGTTGTAAATGAAATTATTTTCTAACTCATATGGCAAAATCTGGATGTTGAAAATAGAACTAAAGAGTCACATCTCAACGTATCATAATATTTTGTACTTTCACACATTTAAAAATTTTTTTCCTTTCATCCTATGTATTGAACATAGAGCAGATTCCTTTTGTATACTTGATAACCAACTGTTTTGACTTATAAAAACTGTCCTTTTGTCTTCTATCCTAGATCTGAAGGACTACTGAAAGAAGTTAGAAGCTGATAAAATGAGGTTGACTTTGGGCCTTTTGTAATGTAAAAGAGAAATCATGGATAACAGAAAGAAGAAATTCCAAATTATTTTCGGTTAATTAGAATCTTAAAACATTCATAAAACTTAACAAAGCATTTCCTAAAAAATGACTACATATATACAGAACACAGTTTTGATTTGTTACTGAGTATTTTGCCAATCTGTGGTAACTTTGACACTAGAGCTAATCATGTCAGCAAAATTATTCAATGCCTACTCTTTATGCCATGAAAAAGACAGCAAGTGATAAGATAGTCATAGTTCGTTGTCTCATTGACTTTATAATCTGGCAGACATTGAACAGCTTAGCTTCAGGAAGACCTTTTCATATCCTGTAGCCAAAATTAAAGGAGCTCTAGTAGTGTAGTGCCTAAGGCATTGGACTGCTAACCAGAAGGCTGGAGGTTCAAACCCACCTGCCACTGTGTGGAAGGAAGACTGGTCAGTTTACTTCTATAAAGATTTACCACCTCGGAAACCCAAAGGGGGTCACTATCAGTCAGAATTGACTCAATGGCAGTGAGTTTTGTGTGTGTGTGTGTGTGTAGCCTAAATTAAGTCTCTTTTGTTATTCTTTCTTAATAGCACTTTATCCTTTTCTTTTAAATGGCATTTATAATAATTATTTCAAATTACAGTTTGTATATATTAGATGAGGAGCTCTGGTGGTATAATGGATAAGGCACTTGGCTGCTAACCAGAAGGTCAGTGGTTCAAACTGACCAGCTGCTCCTCAGAGGGAAGAAGATAGGGTGATCTGCTTCCGTAACAATTTACAGCCTCAGAAACCCAATGGGAGTTGCTGTGAGTCTGAATTGACTTGATGGCAGTGAGTTTGGTTTTTTCTTTTTAGTTTTTTATGTATTAGATGAGAGTTAAGTTTGTTTAATTTATCCACCTGTCCTAGAATAAGTTCCAAAGGCAGGAGCCACATGGTTTTCCACACTTCTGTTTCTCTGAATCTCTACTGCATAGTTAGCATTCAGGAAACGCTTTTTGAGTGAATGAATGAATGAATTCTAACTGCCTTGAGTTTTAAGTAGAAGTGCAGGATGCTATTAAGCAAACTAAGTCTAGTCTAGTGTAAAGATGAGGGAATGTTTCTTAAAGGGCATGAAAATGAATAGCAAGAAAGTGTAGTGGTCTGAACTTGGTGCTCCTTAGAGAATAAGTAGGATGGATATAGAAAAATTCCTTTGAATTTAGGAATGTGAAAGTTACTCATGACCTTAATGAGGTGAATTTTGATAAAGTGAGGGAATGCAGTTCATATTAGCCTGCATTGTGAAATAGTGAGAAAATAAAGCAAACAGCTTCTCCTGGAAAAATAGATCCCAAATGCTTATTGCTAGCTTATTTATTTATTTATTTGTCTCCTTGTTTATCTATTTGGTTTTTTATTTGTAGGGGAGTATGATAAAGTATAAGAAGAATGTGTTACTGTGCTTTTCAATATTCTACAAACAAAAAAATAATAATGTTAAAAGGTGCATTAATGCTACATGAGTCCTCCAGCAGAAGCTACACAGGAGAACCTGGTTACATGTCTTCTAGGAGTTCAGCTACCACATTTATCTTTCAAACTGAAATGTTGAATGAATGAGAAAGGCTGTTGAAGGAATATGAAAAAGGGTGTTTTGGATTGCTTTACACCTTCCACCTAAATCATCAGTCCTCTTTTGCCCCTCCTTATTTCCTTTAATTTAAGAAATTAAAGTACTAAGAAACCATAATAAATTGTTTAGCCAGCACTGAAACCAAAGTGTGAGACTTTGGACTGCAAAGGGACCAGAAAATCCAGCTGCTCATTTTCCATGTTATTTTGTAAAGTATTTCTTAATTCCTGTGAGTTTTGTTTCTAAATTGTTGTTTTGTTTTGTTTCTAAATTTCAGGTGTTGGTAAATCGTGCTTATTGCTACAGTTTACAGATAAGAGGTTTCAGCCAGTGCATGACCTCACTATTGGTAAGTTCTCTAAAAGAGATGAGAAGCATTCAGAAATTACAGATAGTGGAAATGGAAGATGCTAGAAGATCCAGTCTATTAGTAATACTCCCAAAAATTAATTTATTGCTCTGCAGAGTATGTTCCATCACTTTCTTAAAAATATAAGCGTAGTAAAAATAAATATTTTTCCTCACCTTTGTAAAAGTAGTTGAAAGGCATTAATATTTAAGATTTTAGTTGCATTTAATGATGAAACAGATAACGAAGAGATAATGCACATTGTAGTAAGGTTAGAGATTCTAGATCTGACTGTGCCAGCATTTGAATCAAGGCTTGGCCACTACCTCACTGGGCAAGACACTTCACTGCTTATGCCTCTGTTTCTTTATATGTGAGAAGAATAATGTCACAATCTCGTAAGATTATTGTGAGCATTACATGACTTAATAAATGTGAAGCTATGTAATGGTGCCCGGCAGCATGGTAAGCGGGCTAAGTGTGACTATAATTATTAATTGAGAAATAATCCCACCTGCCCTCCCCATCCCACCCCCAATTTGTGAAGAGTAATTGAGACAGTTACTGATATAGAATGAATAGTTAATATTGGGTATTATTTAAAGTAGTAGCATACTCTTTTATACTATATGCAAAGCTATAAAACTAAATGAAAAATAAACTTTCGGTAAAAATACTGTTTGGAGGTTTCTGATTTGTTAAAAAATGATTATATCTGGAAAACTAAAGATCTAGCTCGATTATCATTTTATGGTTATAGCCTAGCAAGTAGAAATTAGTCAAATATGAGTAAATAAGATAATTGGAAATCTAGTTACAGTTTATAACTGATAGCTTGACACATCTTTCAGCCACTGACTATTTATTTTTATAGGTATAGACCTTACCATATATAGCATATTAATTCAAATGTCTGTTGTATTTTTAAAATACTAAACCAAGGGTACCAAAAAAAAAACGCAAACTCAAGTTGATTCTGACTCATAGTGACCCCCATTGGGTTTCTGAGGAGGCAAATCTTTAGGGAAGTAGATTGCCCCATCTTCCTTTCATGGAGCGGCTGGTGGCTTTGAACCACCAATCTTCTGGTTAGCAATCAGATGCGTTAGGCACTAGACCACCAGTGCTCAGAGCTTATACATCAGATTATTAGGTTAATTAATAGTTTCCAACTCAGCCACATGTATTTTGTGAATGTGTCGAAAGCTTTCTTTTACTAGTTAGTACTGTTACTATCTAGATTAATTTGCATAGTTTTATTAGTGATAGGTAAAACCTATCACTGTATAGGTTTTTGCTGGTCCTCATGACTTTATTTAACTCAGATGAGGTCATTTTAAAGGCGCCCTGGTGGAGCTGTGGTTATACACTCAGCTGCTAACCAAAAAGGTTGGCGGTTTGAACTCACCAGCTGCTCCATGGGAGAAATATGTGGTGATCAGCTTCTGTAAAGAGCCTTGGAAACCCTATAGGGCATTTCTACTCTGTTCCATAGAGTCGCTGTGGGTCAGAATTGACTCAGTTGCAAAAAGATTTTTTGTTTGTTTGAGCTCATTTTGGTTTAGGATATGTTCTGTAGGTCTGAAACTTTGATGGCCAGTGCTTAGGCATGACATAGGCCTGAGACAGCTAACTAAGCAGTTGTTTTTAGCACAGATAGTAAGCAGAGTACTTTTCCTTTTCATTGGTGCTTATGTATAAATTTCTAAATTGATAACAGTATACTTGATGGGAAAGGACGGGCTGCATGCTTTCAGAAATTGGCATAGGCTGTACTTTTGCAAGGAACCCTAGTGGTGCAATGGTTAAGCACTCAACTGCTAACTTGAAAGGTTGACGGTTCAGACCTACCAGCAGTTCTGCAGGAGAAACGGCCTGATGATCTACTTCCATAAAGATGACAGCCTAGGAAATGCTGTAGGACAGTTCTACTCTATTAGCAGGATGTCCAGTCCCTGGAGAAAGGATATCATACTTGGTAAAGTAAAGGGTCAGTGGAAAAGGAGACGACCCTCAATAAGGTAAATTGACATGGGCTGCAAAAATGGGCTGAAATTTAGCAAGTGAGGATGGTGCAGGACCAGGCAACGTTTCATTCTGTAATACATAAGGTCACTATGAGTTGGAACCTACTCAATAGTACCTAGGAACCTCTGGTAGCGCAGTGCCTAAGGCACTTGTTTCCTAATCAGAAGGCTGGCTGTTCAAACCCAGCAGCCACTCCTCGGAAGGAGGATGGGGCAATCTATTTCCGTAGTGATGCTGCCTCGGAAACCCAAAGAGGGGTCGCTATGAGTCGGGTCCGATTCAATGGCACATAACAACAACAGCAATAGTACCTAACAGCAGCATGAGTTGGAAACAGCTTGATGGCAGACAACAACAACACAGCATACATGTGCAAAAGCCCTCTTTAAAATGTTAAAAACCAGAGATGTTAGTTTGATAACTAAGGTACCCATGACCTAAGGCACACTCTTTTCATTCACTTCATCTACATGCGAAAACTGGACAATGAAAAAGGAAGATTGAAGAGAAATTCATTTGAATTGTGATTTAGGCAAAAAAAACACCCTGAATATTGACAACACTCAACAGTAACAAAGAGGAGCTTGTCCATGTGTTTTTGAAAGGAATGATGATAACTATCAAATTAATATGTTATAGTCTTCTTATAGGTTGTGAATTATATCTTTATAGAAGCTGTTTCTAAAAATCCAAGCCTGTTTCAGAAGAGGCCGTGGATCGAGGCATATCATTGGTAATGTCAGATGGATCTTGACTAAAAGCAGAGAATACAAGAAAAATGTTTACCTATGTTTTTTTGACTGTGCAAACGCATTCGATTGTTCGGATCCTAACAAATTATGGGTCATACTGCAAAGAAAGGAAATTCCACAACACTTAATTATGCTCATGAAAAACTGTACGTAGACCATGAGGGAGTCATTCGAACAGAACGTGGTTTAAAATCAGGAAAGGTGTGTGTCAAGGTTGTATCCTTTCATCATAGTTACCCAGTCTGTATGCTGAGCAAATAATTAGAGAAGCTGGATTACATGAAGAACACAGCATCAGGATTGGAGGGAGACTCATTAACAACCTGTGATATGCAGGTGAAACAACCTTGCTAGCTGAAAGTGAAGAAGACTCAAAGCACACTTACTGATGAAGATCAAAGACGGCAGCGCAGCCTTTAGTATGGATTATGCCTTGACATAAATTAAAAATCCTCACAACTGAACCAATAAGCAACATCATGATAAATGGAGAAAAGATTGAAATTGTCAAGGATACTCATTTTTCTTGGATCCACAATCAGTGCTTGTGGAAGCAGCATTCAAGAAATCAGATGCAAGAAATCAGATGATGATGTATTGCACTGGCAAATCTGCTGTAAAACACTTCTTTAGAGTGTTAAAGAGCAAAGAGATTACTTTGAAGACTAAGGTGCCCTGACCCAAGCCATGGTTTTTCAGTACCCTCATATGCATGGGAAAGCTGAACAGTGACTAAGGAAGACTACAGAAGAATCAATGTATTTGAATTATGGTGTGGGCAAAGAATGTTGAATATACCATGTATTGCTGAAAGAATGAACAAGTCTGTCTTGGAAGAAAGTACAGCCAGAATGCCCCTTCGCAGTGAGAATGGCCAGACTTCATCTTACATACTTTGGTCTTGTTATCAGAAGGGCCATTCTTGGAGAAGGATAGCACATGCTTGGAAAAATAGAGGATCAGTGACACGGACCCTCAACAAGATGGATTGGCACAGTGACCACAACAGTGGGTTTAAGCACATCAACAATTTTGAGGATGGTACAGAATTGAGCATTGTTTCATTCTCTTGTACATAGGGTCACTATGAGTAAGAAGCGACGTGACACTTAACGACAACAATATAAAGCTGTTAATTAAAAATATATATGTTGACTATAGTGTGGACTACAAGAAGAAGGAACAAATAAGTCTTAGAGAAAGTACAGCCAGAATGCCCCTTAGAAGAGAGGATGACAAGACTTCAGATCACTTACTTTGAACACATCAGTGGAAAAGTCCAATTTCTAGGACAGAAAATCAAGTTTGGAAAAGTAGAAAAGGGAAACCACCCATGAGATGGACTAACACAATAGCTGCAGCAGTGGGCTCAAATATACCAGTGTTCATGCGAGCCAGGCAGTATTTTGTTCTATTATACATAAGGTCAGCAGCAGTGAATAACAATGGCATATTTGTGGAGTAAGATGAGGTAGTAGACTAAGAGTTGTTTGGAAAACTATCATTCAAGTAACTGCCCACTCGCTTCCTTATTGGGTTCACTAATAGAAGAAGTCTAAAAGAGAAGCCAGTGTCTTTTTTCTCTTTCTCTTCCTGAGTTGACTGCATACCCTCCGTGACTCTGGCTCTGGCTCTGGCCCCTGCCCAGTAGGCCCTCTGGTATTTCTGCTGCTATCACCAGGCTGTCTGGCTCCTTAGTTCTGGTCACCCCAGGTTCTCTCTTTGTTCCCCCAGCCTAGGGATGGTAGCAGCTTCCTGCTGTTGCTAATCTCAGGGTTGCCTCACCATCCTCTTTTCAGCTTCTCAGCCCTTCCTTTGCCTATAACCAATTCTCTACATTAAATTCCCTATTTAAAATACTTAATATTGTTTTTTGGTTAGATCCTGAGTGATACACCTTTTGTTCCATTCTGACTCTTGCAATTGGTTCTAAGTAACAAAAGCCCTTCTAAATTAGCTTAAGCAAAAAGAGGAATTTAGTATTTTAAGAATGCAGGTGTGTCCCACAGAATCTGAGGGTAGGTAGGCAGTGGATCTCAGGCTAGAACCAGAATTTAGAATTCTCAAGGAAGGACCATAGAGCCCTGGTGGCAGTGGTTAGGTGCTTGGCTGCTAACCAAAAGGCTATTGGTTCAAACCAGCCAGGTGCTCTGTGGAAGAAGGAGATGGCATTGTGCATCTGTAAGGTTTATTATAGCCTTGGAAACCCTATGGGGAAATTGTGCTCCATCTGATAGGGTTGCTATGAGTTGGAATCAGCTTGATGACAATGGGTTAAGGAGGGAACACAGGAAGTTGTCTCTTTTCAGCTCACTCCTTTCTCTGTCTCTCCTCTACATACTTTCATTTTTCTCTTTCCCTACTGGCTAACATTTTCTGTTTCCCAATTTCCTTGGTGGGAAATGGACATTCATCAGTAGCTCCAAAGTTCACATCCCTATTCAGTGGAGCTCAATTTCAAATTCCCTAGGAAGAGAGGTCATTGGCGCGGTTTGATCCAGACTCAGTGTCACTTTGTACAGGAATGGTTAACAGATTGGGGTTTGAGTGTAGTTTGGATGAATAGCCATACATACATAACCTAGAAACCATTTACTATTGAGTCAATTCTTAGGTGACTGTATATGTGAGAGTAGAACTCAGCATAAGGTTTACAATGGCTGATCTATTAAAATTAGATCATCAGGCTTTCTTCTGAGGCACCTCTTAGTAGACTTGATTCTCTAACCTTTTGATTAGCAGCTAAACATGTTAAGAGTTTGCACCACCCAGAGACTCTAGTCATATGTGTCTGTCACCCTAGTTCCTCACGCTTGTATTCTAGCTGGTCATCACATCTTATCTTCCATCTACTGGAATGATCAATTCACTGCTTTATTTAAAAACTACTGACTCTTGAGCTCATGATTCTTTCTAGGCTGTCTTTCTGTCTGTCCTTCAGTGTACTCCTAGTATGTAAAGAGACTGTATCCCATCTAATCTTAGCTGCTTGCTTTTCCTTGAGTACCTAGTACTTTTTCATACCCACAAACATTCTCTTCTGATATGCCATTGCTTGACATCTCTGCTTATTGATGTTCTTTCCTGAAACAGCTGTGCATGTCTCAAACCATGTCATCCATTCATAGGAAATGAGTGTTCCAGAGATTTGTATGCCCATGCTGATAGAGAAAGATTGTTTAATGGAAGAGAACTGGAAACAATACTGTCAAACAGTCCAAATAGAGGAACTGTACAAGCCCAGAATTTCACCATATGTTCAGCACAAACTTGGGTGGTAAGTGGTGGTGTCACTGGTAGGTCAGTGCTAGAACTTCCTTGTATAAGATATAGATCATTCTTCTACCTTACTACCTTCAAAAAAGATAAGAAGTTCATCTTATGGAGGATGAATGTAAGCAGTCCTCTTTACCTGCTCTTTATTCGGAGAAACTATCGCTAGTGGGCTTTCACAAAGCAGATCATGTTTTTTCTTAGGAACAGTACTCCTGTTGTTATTAGGTGCTGTAGATTTGTCTCCAACCCTATGAGTAGACTCAAACTGCTACCCTTTTGCTTAGCAGTAAAGCGTGTTAACCATTTGCATCACTCAGAGACTCCCTACCATTTGCTGTGGGGTCATTTCTAACTCATAGAAACCCCGTGTGTGTCAGAGTTGACTGTGCTCCATAGACTTTTCAGTGGCTGATTTTCCAGAAGCAGATTGCCAGACTTTCTTCTGAGATGCCTCTGGGTGGACTGGAACTGGCACCTTTTCAGTTAGCAGTTGAGTGTGTTAATGGCTTGCAACCACTATAATTATGTCATTATAATCACTCTTACATACTCACTCAGGAGCTCTAGTGGTATAGTTGGTTAATACATTGGGTTGCTAACCAAAAGGTCAGCAGTTTGAACCTACCAACCACTCCGTGGGAGAAAATTGGGGCAGTCTGCTTCTGTAAAGACTTACAACCTTGAAAACCCTATGGGGCAGTTATACTATGTCTTATAGGGTCATTATGAGTTGGAATCGACTTGACGGCAACGGGTTTGCTTTTGGTTTGTTTATATACTCAGCCCCTTGTCTCTTTCTTGCTTTGTCCACTGTGATGTGGCTAAACTGTAGGTTAAATTGAACTATATCTACTCTGTGCTACATGGGTGCAGCTAGATACAGTTGGTGAAAAACATATAGCCATGCTACCTAGTCTAGTTTTATTTTCTTGGGCACTAACTTCAAGTGGACCCTTAGTACTGCCCAGCAGCTAAACATGTTAAGAGTTTAGTACTAGGTACTCAAGGAAGAGCAAGCAGCTAAGATTAGATGGGATACAGTCTCTTTACATACTCGGAGTACACTGAAGGACAGCTAGAAAGACAGCCTAGAAAGAATCATGAGCTCAAGAGTCAGTAGTTTTTAAATAAAGCAGTGAATTGATCATTCCAGTAGATGGAAGATAAGATGTGATGACCAGCTAGAATACAAGCGTGAGGAACTAGGGTGACAGACACATATGACTATATTTCCAGTCCATTCATTCTCTTCTTTCCTGTATAACTCTGTCAGAACCTCTTGCTCCTAAACATTCATCACCTCTCTCATTACTGTCATCTGATTACTTTGGTTTCTGTTTTACTCATCAAATAAAATTAAATAGAAGAGCATTTTCACAGATTTCTACCACCTCAACGGCCCACCTACCTGCTTTGTGCCTATAAAGTCAGCTTTCTTCATGGTTACTGTAGATAAGCTCTAAGTTCCTTGCACATGCCTGATGAAAGACACTGCTTCATTGTTGTTGTTGTTATATGCCATCGAGTCGGACCTGACTCATTGCGACCCCTCCTTGGGTTTCCGAGGCAGTATCACAATGTCCCATCTTCCTTCCAAGGAGTGACTGGTGGGTTTGAACCACCAGCCTTTTGGTTAGCAGTCAAGTGCCTTAGGCATTATGCTACCAGAGCTTCCAGATATCATTAATTTTTCCCCTTTTAATAGTTATTTTTCATGATTCTCTTTTTCCATCCAGTTAGCAAACTCCTTGGAAAGAGTTGTCCATATTTTCTATCACCAGTTTCTCTCTACCTGTTCTTACTTGAACCCACTCTAATTAGTCCCTCTTCCCCATATTACATATCTAGTTGCTTACTTCACATCTCCCTTAGCTGTCTATTCGTGATCTCACACTTAACATGTCTCAAATAGCTTGATTTTTTTCCCTCCCAAACCTTACTGTGTGCATGTGTCCATATGTGCACACATACATACCCGTACCCATCCTCCTGCCCAAATTTATTTCTCTCAATTTTTCATACAAATAAATAAAAATGAGCAAATTATCTCCTACTAGTATAAGTCCAGTCCATGGCAGCAGAGATTTGTTCATTGCTATATCCCCAGTGCCTGGTGTGTAGGTAAAGCTGCAAAATATTTGTTAAATAATAAACTGTCCATCTATTTTTTATATGGGAAGTTAACACATCTGTCTGGTGGCGCAGTGCCTAAGGCACTTGACTGCTAACCAGAAGGTTGGCGATTCAAACCCACCAGCCACTCTGTAGAAGGAAGACAGGGCAGTCTACTTCCATGAAGATTTACTGTCTTGGAAACCCAGTGGAGGTTGCTGTGAATCTGAATCGACACGATGGCAGTGGGTTTGTTTGGGTTTATCTGTATCTGAAAGGAGCTGTGGTGGTGCAGTGCATACAGCATTTGCCTCCTAATGAGAAGATTGGGAGTTCAAACCCACCAGCTACTCCGTGGAAGGAAGCTGGGGCAATCTACTTCCATAAAGATTTTCTGCCCCGAAAACCCAGAGGAGGTCGCTGTGAGCTGAAATTGACTCAATGACAGTGAGTTTTGCTGTTCTTGTTTTTTTAATCTATATCTAAAGAAGCTCTGGTGGTGTAGTGGTCAAGGTATTTGGCTGCTAACCAAAAGGTCAGTGGTCTAAACCCACCAGCCACTCTGTGGAAGAAAGACGGGGCAGTCTGCTTCTGTTAAGATTCACAGCCTTGGAAACTCAGTGGTGGTCTCTATGAGTCTGAATTGAGATGATAGCAGTGAGGTTTTGGAGTTTATCTGTATCTAGGAAACAAGTTTCATAAAGCAGTATTTACCACTACAGTGCTCAATGCGTGAATCCCTTTATTGTTTATTCAGTTATGTTATTTATAAATGATGCTGGGTACAACCCACTCCATTTTCACTACATTTATTTTACTACCAGCTATTGGACAGTTTGACAAATCCTGGCCTAGAGGCTTGGTCATTTATATGTTGATTCCACCTTTCTGTCTTTCCCACTGAGTCCTTAAACAGTTGTTGTTGTTGTTTTATGTGCCATTGAGTAGTCTCCGGACTCATAGTGAGTAGTCTCCGACTCATAGCAACCCCTCCTTGTGTTTCTGAAGCAGTATCACTACGGAAGTAGATTGCCCAATAATCCATCCAAGGAGTGCCTGGTGGGTTTGAACCACCAACCTTCTGGTTAGAGTCCTTAAACTAGTCAATCTAAAAGAAAAGAATACTGTGGGAAAAGATGGTAGAATTGAAGCAACAGTTCTTCCATCAGGCTCTGCACAGGAGATCAATTAATAATAATAATAATTCTAAAAAAACACCACTGCCATCAAGTTGATTGCAACTCATACCAAACTCCATTGGGTTTCCAAGTCTGTAAATCTTTACGAAAGTAGATTGCCTCATCTTCCTTCTGCAGAGCAGTTGGTGGGTTTGAGCCACCCACCTTCCGTGTAGCATATACCTCGTTTATTTGGGATTAAGTTTTCAGGTAACTTGAATTACCTATAGCAACATCACCAAGAACTAGGAGGACAGCTTAAAGGACCGATTAAACATCAGATTTTTTGTTGTTGTTGTTGTTACGTGCCTTCAAGTCAGATCCGACTCATAGTGACCCCTCCTTGGATTTCCGAGGCGCTATCACTACAGAAGCAGATTGCCTAACCTTCCTTCCAAGGAGTGGGTGGTGGGTTTGAACCGCCAGCCTTCTGGTTAGCAGCTAAGTGCCTTAGGCACTACACTACCAGAGCTCCTAAACATCAAATTTAGATCTCACAAAATCTATGTGTCTGATTTTTTAAATATGAAAGTATTTTCCTGATAGTATGTGATCATTGTGGGAAATTGTCTTTGGCCCTCCAGTAACCACCATAACAGTGTGTGCATAGTCTTTTAGAGTTTTGTTTTGTATTTTTAATTGTGATTTGGATGAAGTCTTTTAGAGTTTGTTAATGTGTTCAAAAACACACACACAAAGCTGTTCTAATTGTCATTCCTACCACAGAGTACTAAAGTACTCACTTTTCCATACACATGCCAGTACTGGTATATAGTCATGCTTTTGGGAGCTCTGGTAGCATAGTGCCTAAAGCATTTGACTGCTAACCAGAAGGCTGATGGTTCAAACCCACCAGCCACTCCTCAGAAGGAAGGTTGGGCAATCTACTTCGTAGTGATACTGCCTTGGCAACCCAAGGAGGGATCGCTATGAGTCAGGTCCGATTCGACGGCACATAACAACAACAACAAAAAATCATGCTTTTAGTATTTCTGAATTTGTAAAGCAAAAAAAAAAAAAAAAAAGGATCATTATTTACTTTCCAGTTACTTAATTTTTAGTGAAGCTGAGCATTTTTAAATAAGTTCTTTACCTTCTCTTTGACCTTTCTGCTATTGGTTCTCTTGAATCAGATCTACTAGTCTTTTTCTTTATGGTTTTCTGGCCTTGCTAAGGAAAGCTCCCCCATGCAAAACTCACTTACTTAATCACTTTACTATTCCTCAAATACTATAAATTTTTATTCTTGCTGATAAATGTTTGTGCATATGATTTTTTTAACTTCTGTATAACAACTGCTAACCAGAAGGCCCTATGCCATGAATGAAGTAAGCCATTCTTTCTTTCCTATTTGAACTGTCACCTTTGCCATGTAAGCAAGCTTATTTTGGGACTCCGAAATCTAATCAATTCACTTTTATTATTATTATTATTACAGTGTATTGCACTGTGGTAATTATTCTAACTTGTGAACTTGTGGCATGTATAGTATCTGGTATTCTTCTTTCTCTAAGTTTTCTTGTTTATTCTTGTGTAGTTCTTCCTTCAGATGAACTTTAAACTCAGTTTACCAGGTTGCAGAATTTTTAGTGAGACTTAAAATTTGATAAGAATTTTATTATATTTATGAATTAATTTGGAGACATCTATTTTTTTACAATATTGAGTTTACATAATAAATGTTTTCATCTCTTTCAACTCTTTTCAGTGTTCTCCAATAAAATTTTATCATTTTCTTCATTTAGGCCTTATGCTTTTATTAAATTTATGTTTTGATATTTTATAGATTATGTTGCTATCATGAGTAGATTTTCCCACCATTGTTAATAGCTTATATTTTGTAATTAGGAAAGCTGTTAATATTTTAGTATTTTTAGCTCCTTGGTCTAAATATTTATTTTTTCCTAATCATTTTTTTTTTTAAATTTTATTTTATTT
>NW_006921647.1:4642772-4672495 GCF_000298275.1 Orycteropus afer afer | reverse complement strand
CAAGGCTCAGGGGTCCACGATTATCTTCTGTGTCTGTGTCAATTGGTTTCCCTTTTCTTTGTTGAAGAGGGTCTGTGCAGTCCTTCTGCCTAGTCCGCCATCTTGCCAGAACTCTTCCTAATCATTTTTAAATTAGTGTTTTACATGTTCTAGGTAGACAGTTGTATTATCTGTAAATTATAATTTTTACTTAGCTAATATTTATAGTGTGGTGCCTAAGGCACTGATAACCAGAAGGCTGGCGGTTCAAACCCACCAGCCACTCCTAAGGGAAGATGGGGCAATCTACTTCCATAGTGATACTACCTCAGAAACCCAACGAGGGGTTGCTATGAGTCGGGTCTGACTCGACGGTCCATAACAACAACAATATTTACACCTTTTAATTTTGTTTTTATAGTTCAGAACAGAAATATCTAGAATAGTTTTCAAGTTGAGAGCATTATAATACTTCCTCAATTTAATTTTAATTCCTCTAGTCCTCTACCATTATGTATGGTGTTTGCTGCTAATTTTCCATAGGAAATTACTATTTACAAAAACAGGAAAATACAAGTTTTACTTTTGTTCCTGGAATTAGCAAAATTAAGACTTCTCATCAGTCTCTATTTTGAACCTCTGCAGTGTCTAGGTTCCCAGAGCAGGAATTAAGGGATAGAAGTTCATGTTTCCCCCTGCTAGCCTGGGTAAAGCTGTGCCTGTTTGCTGCCCAGAACTGCTCTCTGCTTTGGCATCTCTACCATGTATTCCAGCAGTCTGGAGGTTCCAGCCTTGACATTACAAATAGGCCTAATGGATGTCTCAGTCCCACCAAGGGGAAAGAGCCACATTTTGTCTCTGCACATCTCTGTACCACTACAGTCACCTGGCTGACAGGGTGCCCTTTCTAACAGTGGCTGCCATTATTAGTGATATAGGTGATAGTTTAGATATTTTGGTGTATAATTTGGAGTAATAGCAATAGTTGACACAAACAGGATGCTTACTGTGTGCCTGCTCTACTTTATATGTGTTAACTCTTTAATCTTTCACAAACTCTGTGAGTTGCATACCATTAATACCATTTTATAGGTAAGTAAACCGAGACACAGAAGAGATTTAATAACTTGGCCAGGGTCCCACAGCGAGTAGGTATAGGTTATGGGCAGGAGTGTTCAATAAATGGTATAATTAATATGTGAGGATGATGATGATCTTGAGACAATTACAAAATATATACTTATATTCAAGAGTATTTTGTTCTGGAAGAGTGAATGTCAATAAAATACCTAAACAACAAGCATCACTCCCTGACAATGTCAGAAAATTGAGGCCTTGCCTTTGGCTGTACAGAAAATTTCTCTGGCAGCCAAAATGGCTATTAATTGAAAATATATCTGGGAAAAGAGGCCCAAAGGCATAAGGGTAATGGCTTATCCTATACGAAAAGATAAGGAGGTCTTTCTCAATGGGATTGCCAAGCATATATATATACTTAAGGAAGAGGATTTTAAAACTTTAACCACACAGAAGAGAAATGGTTTCTTTTATTCCTTTCTTTATTTTAGTTTATACTTTGTTTTAGTCTCTTCTTTTGCCACATAGACTACATGGGTAAAACCTACATTGCACCCATGGGAAGGTAAATGGAGAAGAGTTATGTTTCTGAAGCTAAAATTCAAGTCTATTTTTTTTCAGTTGATATGAAAAACAAAAGTTACAGTTGTCAACAGTTCTTGTTGGTCTGTCCATTTGAGATATTTGTTCTTTTCCCCACCACCTTTCTTTACCTTGTGCCTGGATAATGCAGTAACTGTTTAACTAGTCTCTTTGCTTTTGTCTTTCTGCTTTCCATTTTGACCCCACTGATAAGTTAAGACATCAGGTTTATTATGGCATCTCCCTGCTTTAGAAACAATCTTGATCTGCATAGAACGGGTTTATTTTAAATGGATAGATACATATTTTTAGGCAAAAATCTTTGTTTAAGGACTTCTTAGCCTCAGCAATCTGTTTGTACTTATTTTGAATAAAAAGATAAACATAACCAAAACCCAATTCTGAATTAAGCAAAAGAGAATACATAAGAATATTTGAAGTTTTACATGGAATCCACAGGAGGGTCGAGACTTGGGCTTGGAAATGGGTGGGAAGAAAGCATCTTTGGAGACCTGAGAAGCAGGAACTGTAAGAGTGGTCCTGTAACAGGCTCTCTATCCCTCTGTTCAGGATGTCATTTCTAGGGAAGAAGCTTCTCGTTGCCCTTCTGGAGTTAACTGTTCACCTCTTCATACCAGAAACATTTGTTGATCTGTTTCTCCTTTGTAATTTTTTTTTTTTTTTTTTTGGTCCATGTTGGCATTATGCATCAGATTGAAGAAATCTTGAATCCCAATGAACAATTTAAATGTTTTTGGATGGATATTAAAAGCCTATCCATGTGGTGCCTGGCTACAAACTGAACATTTTGAATAAAAATTCTGTAGAAGAATTCTGATTTAAATTAAGAAAAAAAAATGCGGAACAGAATTTCACATTCTGATGAAATTCAGGCTTTATAGAGCCATAGGTGGATGAAGCCTTGAAACTCTTAACTTGAGATCATCTTAAAGCCTTAATCCTTACACCAAAGATGGACTTTGAAGTCTTCTTTAAACCAAATAATTGCTGTTGTTAAGTGCCATCGAGTCATCTCCGACTCATAGCGACCCTATGCACAGCAGAACAAAACACCATTCGGTCCTGAGCCACCTCCACAATTCTTGCTATACTTGAACCCATCGCCGCCACGACCATATCAGTCCACCTCGTTGAGGGCCTTCCCCTCTTTCGTCGACCCTCCACCTTACCAAGCATGATACCCTTCTCTGGGGAATGGTCCCTTCTGACAACATGACCAAAGTATGTGAGACGAAGTCTGGCCATTCTTGCCAACAAGGAGCATTCCGGCTGCACTTCCTCCAGGACAGACCTGTTAGTTTTTTAGCAGTCTGTGGTACTTTCAGCATTCTTCGCCAGCACCACAGCTCAAAAGCATCACCTCTTCTTCAGTCTTCCTTATTCATTGTCCAGCTCTCACATGCGTATGAGGTGATTGAAAATACCATGTGTTGTGTCAGGCGCACCTTAATCCTCAAGGAGACATCTTTGTTCTTCAGCACTTGAAAGAGGTCCTTTGCAGCCAATTTGTCCAGTACTATACATTGTCTGATGTCCTGACTGCTGCTTCCATTGGTGTCAATTGTAGAACCAAGCAATGTGAAGTCTCTGACAATTTCAGTCTTTTTTCCATTTATCGTAATGCTGCTTATAGGTCCAGTTGTGAGGATTTTTGTTTTCTTTATATTGAGATGTAATCCATACTGCAGACTGTATTCGTCAATCTTCTTCAGTAAGTGCCTCAAGTCATCCTTTCAGCAAGGATAGTTGTATCATTAGCGTTTCGCAGGTTGTTAATGAGTCTTCCTTCAATCCTGATGCTATGTTCTTCTCCATATAGTCCAGTCTCTCAGATTATTTGCTCAGCATACAGAAAGAATAAGTATGGTGAAAGGATACAGCCCTGCCGCACTCCCTTCTTGATTTTAAACCATGCGGTGTTCCCTTTTTCTGTTTGAATGACTGCCTCCTGGTCTATATACAGGTTCTTCATGAGTACAATTAAGTGTTCTGGAATTCCCATTCTTCTCAGTGTTATCCACAAGTTCCATCTGACATCAGCAATGATATCCCTCGTTCCACGTCCTCTTCTGAATCTAGCCTGCACCTCTGGAAGTTATCCGTCAATATACTGCTCCAACTGTTTTTAAATTATCTTCAGTAAGATTTTACTTGTATGCGATATTAATGATACTGTTCAATAATTTCTACATTCTGTGGGATCATCTTTCTTTGGAATAAGTACAAATATGGATCTCTTCCAGTCAGTTGGCCAGGTAGCTGTCTTCCAAATTTCTTCGTATAACCAAGTGAGTGCCTCCAGCGGGGCATCTGTATGTTGAAACATCTCAAAGGGTGTTCCGTCAATTCCTGGAGCCTTGTTCCTTGCCAATTCTCTCAGCGCAGCTTCGACCTCTTCTCTCAGTACTATTGGTTCTTGAACATATGCCACCTCCTGAAATGGATGAAGATCGACCAGTTCCTTTTGGTACAGTGACTCTGTATTCCTTCCATCTTCTTTTGATGCTTCCTACATCATTCAATATTTTGCCCATAGAATCTTTTAATATTGCAACTCGAAGCTTAAAATTTTTCCTCAGTTCTTTCAGCTTTAGAAATGCTGAGCTTGTTATTCCCTTTTGGTTCTTTGACTACAGGTCTTTGCATATTTCATTATAGTAATTGGCTTTGTCTGCTCTAGCTGCTCTTTGAAATCTTCTGTTCAGCTCTTTTATCTTCTCACCTCTTCCATTTGCTTTAGCTACTCTCCACTCAAGGGCAAGCTTCAGAGTCTCTTCTGTCATCTATTTTGGTCTTTTCTTTCTTTCTCGTATTTTTAATGACCTCTTGCTTTCTTCATGGATAATGCTCTTAATGTCATCCCACAGTTCTTCTGGCTTTTAGTCACTGGTGTTCAGTGCATCAAATCTGTTGTTCAGGAGGGATATATTCAAGATCATATTTTGACTCTTGTGGACTTGTTTTAATTGTCTTCAACTTCAAGTTGAACTTGTATATGAGCAGTTGATGGTCTGTTCCACAATCAGCTCCTGGCCTGTTTTTGGCTGAAGATATTGAGCTTTTCCATCACTTCTTGTCACTGATGTAGTCAATCTGATTCCTGTGTACTGCATCTGGCGAAGTCCACGTGTATAGTCGCCTTTTGTGTTGTGGAAAAAGGAATTTATAGTGAATAAGTCTTTGGTCTTGCAAAATTCAATCATGCTATCTCCAGCGTTATTTCTGTCACCAAGGCTAAATTTTCCAACTACCAGTGATTCTTCTTTGTTCCCACCTTTTGCATTCCAGCCACCAGTGATAATCAGCCCATCTTGATTGCACGTTTGGTCAATTTCAGACTGCAGAAGTTGATAAAAATCTTCAGTTTCCTCATCTTTGGCTTTGGTGGTTGGTACGTAAATTTGAATGATAGTAGTATTAACTGGCCTTCCTTGTAGGTGTATGGATACTGACAGCATTGTACTTCAAGATAGATCTTGAAACATCCTTTGTGATGATGAATGCCATGCCATTCTTCTTCAGTTTGTCTTTCCCAGCATAGCGGATCACATGGTTGCCTGATTCAAAATGGCAAAAACCGGTCCATTTCAGCTCACTGATGCCTAGGATATCAAACTTTATGCGTTTCATTTCATTTTTGACAACTTCCAATTTTCCTAAATTCGTACTTTGTACATTCCATGTTCTGGTTATTAATGGATGATTGCAGCTGTTTCTCCTCAATTTGAGTTGTGCCACGTCAACACATGGAAGTCCTGAAACACTTACTTTATTTATATCATTAAGGTTGGTTCTACTCTAATGGGGCGCAGTTCTTTCCCAGTCCTATTTTGAGTGGCTTCCAACCCAAGGGGCTTGTCTTCCTGCACTGTGTCGGACAGTGTTTCCAAGCCATTCATAAAGTTGCCCAGTAATGTATCAGACAGTGTTGCTCTGCTAGTCATAAGGTTTTCCTTGGCCAATTTTTGAGAAGTGGATGGCCTCCTCCTTCCTCATGTGTCTTGGTCTTTAAGCTGCATTGAAACCTGTGCACCATGTGCAACTTTGCTGGCATTTAAAAAATCAGTGGCATAGCCTCAAGCCTCACAGCAACGTACAAGCCTCATAGGATGACAAACTAACAGACACGTTTGTCTCCCTTAGCTGTTAGAAACCTCTGCACCCTCCTCTTACCTAATTCCTACCTGAAACCTACCACTCTTGTGGTCCCCAGACTCCTGGTCCCTCCCTTTCCTGGCTCTAGGGGGCTTAGGGCCTAATCTTGCCTCCTGCCCCTTTTAACCCGGATATCCTGCCGCTCATGATGTCCCCAAGGATGCTCCTGGTTTCTCCTTTCCTGGCTCTAGGGGACTGGGAGCCTAGCCTTGCCTCCCGCCCCTTTTAACCTGGATATCCTGCTGCTCCTGAGGTCCTCAAGGCTGCTCCTGGTCCCTCCCTTTCCTGGCTCTACGGGGCTAAACTAAATAGTAGTTTAACTTAATTAGTAAAAAAACAAAACAAAAAAAAAAAAACCTGCTTTGAGCTTGTGCTTCTTTAAAGAACTATCTGTATGGGATGAAATTAACAACAGCAGCTCTAAAGGTTAGATATGAACCTGAGAGGGCAGTGAGTTTATGTTGACAAGGGAGGAACAGTTTGGAAAAATAGGGTGAAAATGGTTGAACAACTTGGAGAATGCAGTCACTGTCACTGAATTGTACATGTAGAAATTGTTGAATTGGTATATGTGCTGCTGTGGTTATTCTCAACAGTAAAAAATTAGTTTTTAAAAAGCCCATCTATGAAATTGAATAGAAAAATAGTATTTCTCTCTCTTATCTGTGGGTAGGAGTCCCTGGGTGGTGCAGACAGTTGAGCACTTTGCTTCTAAGCAAAAGGTTGTCAGTTTGAAGCCACTGTACTGAGAGATGCTTTAGAAGAAAGCCCTGGCAGTCTACTTCTTAAAGATCACAGCCGAAACACATGGTATCATCATAAGTTGGAATTGCCTCACTGATTACTGTTTTTTTTGTTTTGTTTTAGTTTGTGGGTAGGAACAATAGATTCACAAGAAAGCTTCCACTATCAAATACTCTGCTGACATGTACAATTTGGATTTTAGCACATTACACTTACATGTTGAGTATTTCAAAAAACATTTGTGCAATACTTAGCCTTTGGTTTCTCTCCTCCACTTTATTCATTATTGTTTTATTAATGGCAAGGTGATGGGTAATTGTTTTGTGTGTCCTGTCTTCCCCACCACCACCACCCTGTGGCACAGAACAGATGTGAATACACAAACGCATACATATTGTAATGGTTTTTGTAATAGTTGGATTTGTATGTCAACTTGGCTGGGCCTGGTTTTGAGTGGCTGGGCAGCTGGATGTGGCTGTTGCCCATGATGAGATTGGAAATCAACTCCTTGGAGGAATCTGCTGAAGCAGCTGAGTAGCTAGCTGCCTTAGAGATGTCATCTGCTTTCTGGTATATAAGGAGAAGCTTTGAGAATGATCTGCTGCTTTTTGGCATGCTTGGACCCAGCATGTGGTCTGCCATGTTTCCTGCTGATATGGGGACTGTCTCTGGACTTAAACTAGTGGTCTGTCATGTGGTTTGGTGACATCGGGACTGTGCCATTTTATTGCCAACCTTGGGCTTGTTAGCTTTAGCAACCAGCAACTGCCTGAGTGAAGAGACACCTCTACTCTAGCTCTAGTGGGCTAGGAGCAAGAGGCAGAGCTGAAGCCCGAGGTCAAGGGGCTTTCACCCAGCCCCTAGAGCTGGTACTTAGAACTCGGACTTCTAGCCTGCTCAATTGTAAGAGAATAAACTCCTGTTTGTTAAAGCCATCTCTACCTGTGGTATTTTGTTAGAACAGCACAAAGAAACCAAAGCAGTTTTTTTCTAGCATAATTTTACAGTTATTTTTCATTTTAAGAAACCTAGTTGCTTGGTGTATTTTCTCCAGCTTTCTTATATTTCTCAGTGTGAGGAACATAAACATCATAGTTTCTTGGCATTGACTATGCCCCTAAGATGGAGTAATTATTAAAGTATAGAATTAAAACTGTGGTGGTTATGTTTGTGTGTCAACTTGGCTAGGCCTGGTTGAGTGGCTGGGCAGCTGGATGTAGTATTCCCCATGATGAGACTGGTAATCAGCTCCATGGTGGAATCTACTGTGAGCAGATAAGTAGCTGCCTTTGGGTATGTGTGGTCTGTTTCCTGTATATAAGGAGAAGCTTTGAGAATGGTCTTTAGCCTATGGCACGCTTGGACCCTGCATGTTGCCATGTTGTTACTCATTAGCCTGCCATACTCTGCCGACCCTGGGACTTATAATGGACTTAAGTTAATGGCCTGCCGTGTGGTTTGGTAACATCGGGACTGTGCCTTTTTACTTGTCAACCTTGGGGCTTCTCAGCCTCAGCAGCCAGCAGCTGTCTGAGTGAAGAAACTCCTTTAGCTTCAGTGGGCCGGGAGCAGGAGGCAGAGCTGGACCCCAAGGTTGAGGGGCTTTCACCCAGCCCCTGGTGCCTGGTATTTTGAACTTGGACTTAAAGCCTCCAAATTGTAAGAATAAACTCCTGTTTGTTAAGGCCATCCCATTTGTGGTATATTCCTGTCAGAGCGGCACTAGGTAACCAGAACAAAAACCTTTAGCAGGTTATGTATCATGGAAGAACAAATTACCTTTCTATCTCACCCTCATCATTCCTTTTTGGGGGAAGTAATGTTTTTGTGTTGTTGTTAGGTGCTGTCAAGTCAGCTCTGACTCATAGCAACCCCAGGTACAACAGAATGAAACACTGCCCAGTCCTGTGCCATCCTCACAGTCGTTGCTGTTGCTATGGTTGAGGCTGCTATTGCAGCCACTTTGTCAGTCCATCTTGTTGAAGGTCTTCCCCTTTTTGTTGACCCTCTGATAACCCTTCTCCAGGTATTGGTACTTTCTGAAAACATGACCAAAGTACAAGAGGATGGGTCTGGCCATTCTTGCCTATAAGGAACAGTCCAGCTATACCTCTTCCAAGACAGATTTGTTCATTTTGCTTGCCATCCATGGTGTTTTCAGTGTTCTTTGCCAACACCACAATTCAAAGGCATCAACTCTTCTTCAGTCTGCCTTATTCATTGTCCAGCTTTCACATGCGTATGAGGCTATTGAAAATACTATGGCTTGGGTCAGGTGTACTTTAGTCTTCAAAGTGACATCTTTGCTCCTTAACAAGTTTAAGAGGTCTTTTTCAACAGATTTGCCTGGTGCAATACAGTATTTGATTTCTTGACTCCTGCTCCTGTGGGTGTTGATTGTAGCAAGTAAAATGAGATCTTTGACAACTTCAGTCTTTTCTCCATTTATTGTGATGTTGCTTATTGGTCCCATTGTGAGGATGTTCTCTTTATGTTGAGGTATAATCCACACTAGTGACTATGGTCTCTTTGATCTTCATCAGGAAATGCTTCAAGTCACTTTCAGAAAGCAAGGTTGTCTCATCTACGTATCACAGGTTGTTAACGAGTCTCCCTCCAATCCTCATGCGATGTTCTTCATATAGTTGATCTTGGGTTATTTGCTCAGCATAGATTGAATAAATATGGTGAAAAGATACAGCCCTGATACACACCCTTCCTGATTATGAGCGGAGCAGTATTCCCTTGGTCTGTTTGAACAACAGCCTCTTGGTCTATGTATAGGTTCCTTGCAGTGAACTGCTTGATGTAGCCCTTTTAGCCATTGTCTTCCATTCTGTGATGTATTGTAAATTCTATTATCCATGCCTGTTTGGGGTAGTTAAGGTCAGGTATCAGCTTGACTGGGCAGTTGGTAGTAGTCATTCCCTATAATGACTGGCAGTCGGCTCTGTGATGGGATTTGCTTGAGCTGCTGATTGTTAAAGCCATCCACTTAGGTTATTTCTCTTGGGGCAACACAGGTGGAATGTATCTTGAGTCCTGCCTTGCTGGAGGGTATAATTCAAATCACCACCCTTAGCTTCCTTGAGGGTATACCTACGAATCACCTGGGAAGGTTTGTCCTCCCCTTGCTCCCATTATATGTTTGGGCTCATCCTCATCTCACCCCTGGATTTGGGACAGCAGCCATCATCTGATCTGCTGATCAAGGTTCATCAAACCCCAAGAATTGGGAGGATCCTTCAGACCCACTTACAGACCTAGAACTCGCCAGGCTGCCAGCCTTCACCACTACTACATGAGATGATCCCTTAGATGTCTGTGAGTTCTGTGAGGCATTACAGTGAAATACAAAACCACGTAGTGCCTAGGGCACTTGACTGCTAACCAGAAGGCTGGCGGTTTAAACCCATCAGCCACTCCTCAGAAGGAAGGTTGTAATGATTACTGCCTTGGAAAACCAAGGAGGGGTCGCTATGAGTCAGTTCTGATGGCACATAACAACAACAACAGCAACAGTTCTGATGGCACATAACAACAACAACAGCAACAAGAGGGGGGAAATTACTGGGAGGAGGAGGAGTTAATGTCTGAAATGATGGAGTGGCATGCTAGTTTGGACATTTGGGGCATCTTTGACCTCTGCCTCATGGGGACTGGCCTTGTGCTGATCTTTCTGAGAGAAATTGTTCAGTCGTTCCTTATGAGTACATTAAGTGTTCTGGAATCTCCATTGTTCTGGAATCTCCATTCTTTGCAGTGTTATCCATAATTTTTTATGAGCTACACAGTCTGAAGCCTTTGCATAGCCAATAAAACACAGGTAGACATCTTTCTGGTATTATATGCTTTCAGCCTAGATCCATCTGAAATCAGCAATGATATCCCTCATTCCATGTCCTCTTCTGAATCCAGTTTCTGGAAGTTCCCTGTCAGTATACTGCAACCAGTTTTGAATTATCTTCAGCAAAATTTCACTTGTAGATGATACTAATGATAGTGTTCGATAATTTCCACAGTCTGTTGGGATCACTTTTCTCTGGAATGGGCACAGATAGCAGTCTCTTCCAGTCAGTAGGCCACATAGCTGTCTTCCAAATTTCTTGGCATAGATGAGTGAACACTTCCAGCATAGTGTGTTGAAACATGTCAATGTTTCTGTCAATTCCTGGAGCCATGTTTTTTGCCAATTCCTTCAGTATAACTTGGACTTCTCCCTTCACTACCATTGGTTCTTGATCCATATGCTGCTTCCTGAAATGGTTGAACATTGACCAATTATTTTTGGTACAGTGACTCTATTCCTTCCATCTTTTTTTGATGTTTCCTGCAATCTTCAGTATTTTGCCCATATAATCCTTAAATATTGTAATTTGAGGCTTGAATTTTTTCTTCAGTTCTTTCAGATTTAGGAATTCTAAGTGTGTTCTTTCTTTTCAATTTTCTAACTATAGGTATTTGCACATTTATCACATTACTTCACTTTGTCTTCTCAAACTGCCCTTTGAAATTTTCTGTTCAGCTTTTTTATTTCATCATTTTGATCCATTGGCGTTAGCTGCTGTCCATTCAAAAGCAATTTACAGAATCTCTTCTGACATCCATTTTGGTGCTCTCTTCCTTTCCTGTCTTTTTAATGACCTTTGGCTTTTTTCAATATGATGTTCTTTATGTCATTCTACAACTCTCTGGTCATCGGATATTGGTGTTCAGTTGCATCAAATCTATTCTTCAAATGGTCTCTAAATTCAGGTGGGTTATAATCAAGGATGCGCTTTGGCTCTTGTGGTCTTGTTTTAGTTTTCTTCCGCTTCAACATGAACTTGCATGTGAACAATTAATAGTCTGTTCCACAGTCAGCTCCTGCCTTGCTTTGAGTGATGATACTGAGGTTCTCTGTTGCCTCTTTCCACAGATGTAGTCAATTTTATTCCTGTGTATTCCATCTGGCAAGGTCCACATGTTATTTATGGCATTATAAAAAGATACTTACAATGAATAAGTTGTTGTTAGGTGCCATCGAGTCGTCTCCAACTCAGCAACCCTGTGTACAGCAGAACGAAACATTGCTCAGTCCTGTGCCTGCTCCATGATCCTTGCTATGCCTGAGCCCATCGTTGTAGCCACTGTGTCAGTCCATCTTGTTGAGGGCCTTCCCCTTTTTTGTTGACCCTCCACTTTACAAAGCATGATATCCTTCTCTAGGGAACTATCCCTTCTTACATCGCCAAAGTAGGTGAGATGCAATGAGGCAGAGGTCTGGCTGTTTTCGCTTACAAGGAACATTACAGCTACACTTCTTCCAGGACAGATTTGTTAGTTCTTGTAGCAGTCCATGGTACTTGCAGCATTTTCCGCTAACACCCCAACTCAAAAGGATTGAATTTTCTTCAGTCTTCCTTATTCATTTTCCAGCTCTCACATTTATATGAGGCGATTGAAAGTACCATGGCTTGGGTTCGTCACACCTTAGTCGTCAAGGAGATATCTTTGCTCTTCAGTACCTGAAAGAGGTCTTTTGAAGCAGATTTGCCTAATGCTATATGTCATCTGATATCTTGATTGCTGCTTCCATTGGTGTTGATTGTAGAACCAAGTAATATGAAGTCTTGGGCAACTTCAATCTAATCTCCATTTATCATGATGCTGCTTATTGGTCCAGTTGTAAAGATTTTTATTTTCTTTATATTGAGGTGCAATCCATACTGCAGACTGTAGTCTTTAATATTCATCAGTAAGTGCTTCAAGTCATCCTCATTTTTAGCAAGCAAAGTTGTGTCGTCAGTGTATCACAGGTGGTTAATAAGTCTTCCTTCAATCCTGATGCCATTGTTCTTCTTCATATAGTCCATCTTCTCTGATTATTTGCTCAGGATACAGATTGAATAAGTGTGATGAAAGGATACAGCCCTGACGCACTCCATTGTTGATTTTAAACCACATAGTGTCCCCTTGTTCTGGTCAAACGACTGCCTCCTGATCTATGTACAGGTTCCTCATGAGTACAATTAAGTGTTTTGGAATTCCTATTCTTCTCAATGTTACCCGTTATTTGTTATAATCCACACAATCAAATGCTTTTGCATAGTTAGTAAAACACAAGTAAATATCTTTCTGGTAATCTTCGCTTTGAACCAAGATCCATCTGACATCAGCAATAATAACCCTCATTCCTTGTCCCCTTCTCAACCCAGCTTGCATTTCTGGAAATTCTCTATCAGTATATTGCTGCAACCATTTTTGAATTATCTTTACTAAGATTTTATTGTGTGCTATATTAATGATATTGTTCAATAATTTCCACGTTCTGTGGGATCACCTTTCTTTGGATTGGGTACAGATATGGATCTCTCTCAGTCAGTTGGCCAGGTAGCTGTGTTCCAAATCTCTTGGCATAGCCGAATGAGTGCCTCCAGTGTGGCATCCATTTGCTGAAACATCTCAATGAGTGTTCCATCATTTCCTGGAGTTTTGTTTTTCACCACTTCCTTCAGTGGAGCTTAGATTTCTTCCTTCAAAAACCATTGGTTCTCGATCATATGCCACCTCCTGAAATGGATGAACATCAACCAGTTCTTTTTGATACATGACCCTGTCTGTTCCTTCCATCTTCTTTTGATGTTCCTGCATCATTCAATTTATTGCCCATAGAATCTTTCAGTATTGCAACTTGAGGCTTAAATGTTTTCTTCAGTTCTTTCAGCTTGAGAAATGCTGAGCGTGTTCTACTCTTTGGGCTTTCCAACTCCATGTCTTTGTACATTTCATTGTAATAATTGATTTTGTCTTCTTGAGCTGCCCTTTGAAACCTTCTGTTGAGCTCTTTTATCTTGTCATTTCTTCCATTTGCTTTAGCCATTCTTCATTCAAGGGCAAATTTCATAGTCTCTTCAGACATTCTTTTTGGTCTTTTCTTCCTTTCCTGTTTTTGAATGACCTTTTCCTTCATGGATGATGTTCTTGATGTGATCCCAGAATTCCTCTGGTTTTTAGTCATTGGTGTTCAGTGCATCAAATCTGTTCTTTGGATGGTCTCCAAATTCAGGAGGGATATAATTAAGGTCATATTTTGGCTCTCATGGATTTGTTTTAATTGTCTTCAACTTCACCTTGCATATGAGTAGTTGATGGTCTATTCCACAGTCAGCTCCTGGCCTTGTTTTGGCTGAAGATATTGAACTTTTCCATTGCCTCTTGCCACAGATGTAGTAAGTGTGATTCCTGTGTACTCCATCTGTCTGTGTTGTTGAAACGTATTTGCAGTGAGTAAGTCATTGGTCTTGTAAAATTCTATCATGCTATCTCTACCATTTCTATCACCAAGGCCAAATTTTCCAACTACCAGTGATACTTCTTTGTTTCCATCTTTTGCATTCCAGCTGCCAGTGATAATCAGCACATCTTGATTGCATGTTCAGTCAATTTCAGACTGCAGAAGTTGGTTAAAAAAAAAAAAAAAAAACTTCAATTTCCTCATATTTGGCTTTAGTGACTGGTGCATAAATTTGAATGATAGTAGTATTAACTGGCCTGCCTTGTAGGTATATGGATACTAACAGCATTGTACTTCAGGATAAATCTTGAAACATCCTTTGTGATGATGAATGATGTGCCATTCTTCTTCTTTTTGTCTTTCCCGGCATAGCGGATCATATGGTTGCCTGATTCAAAATGGCCAGAACCGGTCCATTTCCGCTCACTGATCCTAGGATATCAAATCTTTATGTGTTCCATTTCATTTTTGACAACTTCGAATTTTTCTGGATTCATACTTAGTACATTCCATGTTCCAGTTATTAATGGATATTTGCAACTGTTTCTTCTCAGTTTGAGTTGTGCCACATCAGCAAATGGAGGTCCCAAAAGCTCTACTTTATCCATATCATTAAGGTTTGCTCTACTTTGATGAGGCAGCTCTTTCCCAGATGTTATCTTGAATGTCTTCTGACCTGAAGGGCTCATCTTCCAGTGCTGTGTCAGACAGTGTTTCAGGGGTATTCATAAAGTTGTCCAGTAATATATCAGTTAGTGTTTCACTGCTATTCATAAGGTTTAGTCTTGCAAAATTCTATCATGCACTCTCTGGTGTTATTTTTATCACCAAGGCCATATTTTCCATCTGCTGAAGCTGCTACTTTGTCTCCAACTTTTGCCTTCCGAAAAACAAACTCACTCACTGCTGACAAGTTGGATCTGACTCATAGCGATCCCTCCTTGGGTTTCTGAAGCAGTATCTCTATGGAAGTAGATTGCTCAGTCTTTCTTCCAAGGAGTGGTTGGCAGGTTTGAACCGCCAGCCTTCTGGTTGCAGTCAGATCCCTCAGACACTATACCACTAGAAATAATCAATACATGTTGATTGTGTGTTTGGTCATTTTCAGATTTCAGAAGTAGACGTCTTCAGTATCTTCATCTTTGGTTTTAGTGGTTGGTACGTCAGTTTGAATAATAGTCATATTAACTGGTCTTTCTTGTAGCCATTCTCCTATCACTGACAGCGTTGTACTTCAGGATAGATCTTGAAATGTTCTTTTTGATGATGAATGTGATACCATTCCTTTTCAACTTGTCATTCCTAGCATAATAGACCATATATTGTCAGATTAAAAATTGGTAGTGCCAGTCCATTTCCACTCACTGATGCCTGGGCTATAGACTTTTATGTGTTCCATTTCATTTTTACAACTTCCAATTTTCCTAGGTTCATACTTCATACATTTCAGGTTCTGATTATTAATGGATGTTTCCAGCTGTTTCTTCTCATTTTGAGTCGTGCCACATCAGCAAATGAAGGTCCTAAAAGTTTTACTCCATCCACTTTGAGGAGCACCTCTTCCCCAGTTGTATTTTAAGTGCCTTCCAACCTGAGGGGCTCATCTTCCAGCATTATGTCAGATAATGTTTCACTGCTACTCGTAAAGTTTTCCAGTAATATATCAGACAGTATGTCATTGCTATTCATAAGGCGTTCAGTGGCCAATTTTTTAGAAGTGGATAGCTCTTAGTCTGGAAGCTCCACTGAAACCTATCCACCATGGGTGATGCTGCTAATATTTGAAATACCATAGCTTTTCAGCCTCACAGCAACATTCAAGCCACTACAATATAACAACCTGACAGATGAGTTGTTGTTGTTGTTATGTGCCGTCAAGTCAGACCCGACTCATCGCGACCTCTCCTTGGGTTTCCGAGGCAGTATCACTACAGGAGTAGATTGCCAACCTTCCTTCCGAGGAGTGGCTGGTGGGTTTGAACTGCCAGCCTTCTGATCAGCAGTCAAGTGCCTTAGGCACTACGCTACCAGAGCTCCTGACAGATGAGTTGGTGGGGAGAAAGTGTTGTTGTTGTTGTTGTTGTTGTTATGTGCCGTCAAGTCGGACCCGACTCATAGCAACCCCTCCTTGGGTTTCCGAGGCAGTATCACTACGGAAGTAGATTGCCCCATCTTTCTTCTGAGGAGTGGCTGGTGTATTTGAACCACCAGCCTTCTGGTTAGCAGTCAAGTGCCTTAGGCACTATGCTACCAGAGCTCCAGGGAGAAATTATAGGAGATGCTAAAAGGGAATTCTAATACTGATCAGGTTGCTTGGGCACTTAGAAATTGTTTTTCTGTCAGGATAATGTCTGGTTTCTGGAGACCATATGTGTCTTCTTTTCATCCTGACTCTGATCAATACTGATAAAACACACAGCGGGTAGTAATGGTTTGGTATTAGGATAGACTTTGTCTACAGTTATCTTCACACCTATTTGCTGAATTTATCTTTTTTCTCCTCCTTCCAATTTGATGATTGCATGAGTACTTGAAGACAGAGATCTTTTTAAATAAATAAATAAATAAAACTACTGCCGCGGAGAGTCGTATCTGACTCAGCGACCCCTCCTTGGGTTTCTGAGGCAGTTGTCACTACGAAAGTAGATTGCCCAGTCTTCCTTCCAAGGAGTTGCTGGTGGGTTTGAACTGCCAGCCTTCTGCTTAGCAGTCAAGTGCTTAGGCACTATGCCACCAGAGCTCCTAATAGCAAGTGAAAAAAAAAAAAGTAAACACATAAGTGTAAGTTTGTATTCCCTTTGACCTGCAATCCTGCTTTCTGTAATTTCCCTAAAATCATAATCCTGAATTGAAAAATATATGCAGAAACTTCATTTCTTTATTCACTATTTAGTGAAAATTTGGAAGCAACAAAAATTCATAGCAACAGATACCAGTTTAGTAAATTTCAATATAAATTTATACCATATACACACACACACAAACACACACATACAGGAGCTCTGGTAGCATAGTGCCTAAGGCACTTGACCACTAACCAGAAGGCTGGCAGTTCAAACCCACCAGCCACTCCTTGGAAGGAAGGTTGGGCAATCTAATTCCATAGTGATACCACCTCTAAAACCCAAGGAGGGGTCGCTGTGACTCGGGCCCAACTCAACATAACAACAACTATATATATATATATGTTTGTGTGTTTATGTGTATATGTGTTTATATATAAATAAAGGAAAATTGTGCTTTATAATGGTATAATTTTGTGTATTTATTGACATGGAATGATGTTCCTCATAATGGAATAAATAATGTTTGTGACATTAATGAGAAAGCTAATTGCAGATCAGCATTTATAGTATGTTCCTATCTATATAAAATCATTTATTTCTGTATGTACATTTATTCAACAAAATATAAGCAGGTTTTCTAATGGGCAGATAACCCATGCTGAAAACAAGATGTAATTCTGAAATTCAGGTGCCCTTTTTAGTTGTTTTATATCATCATGTTAGCATAGTTTTAACGAAATTTTAACAATAATAAGTTAGCTCTTGAATCTATTTCTGTAGTTGTTTCTGTATCACTGAGCATGATGAACATGAACACCACAGTTGATTTCCTGGTATTGACTATGCCAGACTTGAATACCTTGGTGTTTTAATTATGTCCTTACCTTATTAGCTAACTCTACCTTAATGATAGGAGCTATGTTTGTTATAATTGGTTTCTGGGAATAGGCATCCTTTTTTTTTAATTCTTAAATGTGAGGTACATCCTCACCAGTTCGTGTAAAAATTATTTTCTGTTCTATTCAGGTGTAGAGTTCGGTGCGCGAATGATAACAATTGATGGAAAACAGATAAAACTTCAGATATGGGATACGGTAAGTATGGCAAAAGTACATTGTATGGCCTCAATAAAATTGTTTTTATAAAAGAACATGGTATGTTTGTTTTATTTTAATATTATTTTTATGTCTGTTATCATGGGTAATTAGATATTACCATACCTACAGCCATGAAATACTAGAGGACATTGTTTTTCTTGCAGTGTTTTCAGCAGTTATACCTACCATAGGTAGGTATTGGATATGGGTGACCATCCACAGGTGTTGGCTGTGGGTGAACATGACTACATGAATACTCAGGCACTGTGCTCTAAACAAAAAGATCTAGAAACTGTATCTGTAAGAAAAATAATTTGCATGTCAGTACATTAACTTAACTTGTTGTTTTATAGCTTATTAATTTATTTTAAAAGTTTGGTTTATTCCGAGCCCTTAGAAGACACCTTACCCTAATCCAGTGTTCTCATTCTCTCACTCATTGTTCATTGAGTGCCCATTGCCTGCCATGCTGTATAACTTCTAATAGTGGTTTCTCATCTGAACCACAGAGCACAGAAAATGATTTGAGTACCTATTTTCTCTCTCCTCCCATCTTAGATAAATAAAAGAGAAATTTTTATATACAGTGAATGTCTTAAGGCAGTTTTTCCTCAAACTTTTTTGTCCATGAACTGCTTCATACTTTCAAGGCCCCTCAAAGAGTTTTGTTTATGTGGCTTATGGCATCAATGTTTATCATATTAGAAATTGAAAATGAATTCATTGAATTGAGAAATGAAAATTGAATATTCAGTTACTAATTCATCTTAAAATTACAATAAGTGTTACATGTTAGGAGAAGTAATGTGATTTTTATGAAAGTTAATTTTTCCACAGTAAAAGTTGAGTCAAAGGAATGGCATTATGTTAACACTTTCTAAAATCTTTACTGTCTGCTTAATAGAAGATGACTGGATTCTCATGTCTTGTAGAATGAGTCTTGCAATATATTGCTTTGTTTGAAGTATATGGGAAAATATCCAGATTTACACAGATATTTAACAGGAAATGAAGGGGACCTTTTGAACGCTTGAAAAAACTTGAGGACTTTTGGAATCTTGGGATTACACTTTGAGAGCCACTGTCTTAGAGGATTGGCATTTAATTATTTCAAGGAAGCCTGTTTGAGCACTACAGGGACAAGAAACTATCTTAGCCATTTTATTGTACTTAGGCTCTAATGCTTACCTTCCACTGGTGGTCTCTAATTTCTTTTAAATGACAGCATTAAAAGACTCAGCAGTTGGCCGTCATATCTTCTTAAAGTCTCTTTTTCAAAATATCCTCAAGTTTTTGGAAAGAACATCTGCTGTTCTTTCAGGATATAAAGGCCCAGAATAAAATAATCTAGACTGACTTTCACTAAACTTGCACCATCCCTGCAGTGGACAGTAAGATACCCTAAGAATGACTGTGGAAGTTTATTCATCTTACTGACATTCAAAACAGGTCTTGTTCATACGGGTAGATTCTAAAGCATTTTCCTCCCTGATAGCACTTGATCACAGGTCTTGGTTATAAACTGAATCTATTTAGTAAATTAAATACCTGAGATTTAACACTTACGCACTGTGACATCTTATGTGACTATTTAGAAATTTTTTTTTCTTTTAGGTTCTTGTAGCTGAGGTTTTGTTAGCTAAATGACTGACGCTAAGTAAAGGGTCTTAATTCTTAAACTTTATTGGCTCTTTGGAATCAATCAGGATAACATATGAATGTGTACTGTAAGTATTCTTCCGTGTTGTTAAGTTAGTCTGTCCCTCAAGGGGAACTAAAGGGGGGAAAAACAGCATTTAAGCAGTGTTCATTTGATCTTATCAATAGCATTAGAACCAAATGACCACATGAAAGTGTTTGTGGGATTGTGAGGAGAAAAGGCTAACTATGGGCTGTGTTACATAAGCTTCCAAGCTTTGTGAAAGAATTAGGGCTTGAACTGGCTGGCCCTCAGAGGGATTAGAATTTGGGTAGATGAGAAAAAGGAAAAATAGTTTTTCAGACAAGGAGTCAAGCAGAGGCACAGAAGTGGGATTAAAGGCAAAATATAAGTAGATGAAAATAGATTTTTATTGACTAAGAAGATAAAATTCTAGAGAGATAAGTAGAGATTTGATTTCCAATAGTCTAGGACTTTAATTAAGGATATTGAGCAAGTTTCTACCAGTAACTTAGTATGTGTAAAGAGGAGAGAGGGAGGAGTTAAGATTGATGCCAGTTTCCAGCCTGCTTACTATAAAAATTGATACTGTTGACAGAAATAGGGAAAGTAGTTCAGGGACTCTTTATCTGACAGTTGGAAGTAACTTTTAAAGTTATGAGGCAAAGAATCATAATAAATTTCATAATCATCACATGGGAAATGAAAGTCTGTAAGGCTTCTGTACAAATGTTCCGTGACTCTGATATTTTTGGTTGTGTTATTAGTAGTTTTATTCATAATAGAAAAAAAATAAACCAATATCCTTCAATGGATATTAATAGTTAACACTAACTGTGGTACATCATAGTGATGGGAGAGAACCAAACAGAAACAAACCACTGATGCACAAATGCCTTCAATTAGAATAGTGTGAGTTCTAATATTAGTTCATAGTGAGACTTCTGGCAAGTCATTTAACTTCTCTGATGTGTAAATACTAGTGATAATTTGTCTCCAAAGAGTAAGCCAGCTTGCTCTTAGTGCAGTCTTCAAACACTTTTCCAACTCTCATTTTTTTCCCAAACCACAGAGAACTCACTACCTTCAGTGCCTCATGTTTAATTAATGGTAAGACTCATACCAATAGCACATTGTTTGGGGAATCACTATAAGCCAGGTATTATGCTGGCCCCTTCACCCCAACTCATTTAAGTGGTGTGTGTGCACATATTGTTAGAGAAAGCATACTGGGTCTCTCTCTGTCTTTAGCAGAGCCCACTTGAAGGCAAAATGACAGCAACCCTTCCATGTTGTTGAGTCATAAGAGATGCAGCAGGTGCCATTTCTGGAGGGCTTATCACAAGTGAAGCCAGGCACAGTTCTAAGTATATTACGTATGTGTTCTGGAATCTTTCTCCCAACCCTGTGAGGGAGGGACTGATAGTTCCTGATTTTACAGAGTAAGAACTTGAGGGTTAGTGAAGATTAAGTAATTGAAAGAACTGTGAAAGTGGTAGCTGTTTTGTTTCAGGTGGACTTTGATTTGCATAACACATTTCTGAGACTGAGGCTTGCAATGAAAAATCCCCTTGCAGATTGCAAAGATGCCTTACTTTGGGAAATGAATAGTCCTACCCTTCAATGACTCTTTGTTAATCCATTTCCTCATGCCCAGTTCCCCAAATCTTGGCATTTTGGAGCTGAAAGGGACTCTGAGGCAACTTACTTTAAAATCAGCAGATTGAGACACAAAGAAGGTAAAGGAATGGCTCCAAGTTACAGAGTCTGGCAGCAGCAAATCTGAGACTGAATGGAACCCCAGTCCTTTGACTTTCAGGACTGGGTGACCCAGTTTCTTAGGTAAATGATGAGAGATCCATGACTCTGAGTATAATGAGTATGCCCACAAGGCAAACTTAGTCTACTCTTTGCATACTTGGATATCTTTTCTACAAAAATCAAACAAATGGCTGTATGTTATGAGCCATCAAAAGCTCATGGTCTGTCTACTTTTACCACCTCTACCCTGGGTTGGTTGGTTCTCTGGTGCTGTTTAGTTAGCCATTCATATTAAATGCATTTTTTACACCCTTAGCTACTCAGCAGTCCCTCAGTGGTGTAAATGGTTAAGCGCTAGACTGTTAACTGTAAGGTCAGTGGTTCACACCCACTCAGAGATGCCTTGGATGTAAGACCTGGCCGTCTACTTTGGAGAAGTCACAGTCTTGAAAACCCTATGGATCTATTCTGTATACCTGGGGTCTCCATGAGTTAGAACTGACTAAATGACAACACCAGTTTTTATTAGGAACTCCAGACTACAAAGAATTCTGCATTCTGCTTAATTTCAAGGTTCTAAAACCCCTTTAAACCGGTACCGTATGGTGAAGAAGATCAAACATAATATCTATTTCCTAGGATGACATTCTTTTTAACTTAAAACAGTATAGATTAACCAGAGTGTGAACAGGTTTATACTAAAATACTTTTAAAAGTCTAGATAGTTAACCATTGGGCAGGCTTTGTACTATTGCTTGCTGTTGTTTAGCCATTTATTATAAAGAAGCCATAATAAAATACTTAACTGGGCAAGATTGATTTCAAGGCCACCAGTCCCATTACCAAGAGACTGAGCCCAGAGTGATGTTTTTCATACAAGTCAAGTCTCAAGAACTTGAAAACTATTCTGAATACTGTTCTTTGCTTATTTACAAAGTAATCAGATTTTATGATGCATAGCTACATTCATACTCTTCATTTGGAACTTGTGGTTTTTTATTTGTTTGGGTTTTTGTTTAATTTTGTAATAAAGAGCAAAATCCAGATTCACTGAATTTAGTACAAAGTTATTTCCATATGAGAACATGTTTGTTTGCAAAACAATTTGGGAGAAATAGGAATAGTATATAAATGTGTACTTTTGTTCTTTTCCTAAGTTTGTTGTCCCTTTTATTGTGTTACTATATCATGTCTGGGCTGTAAACAGAAGTTTTAAATCCTGTAGTGGTATTTTTTTTTTAGCAGTGTATTTATTTTATTTGATTCAACAGAGTGTCCCAGCAAGATTGTCATAAGAGTTTATCTAATAGAACTTTTCTATTTTGCTCAGTGTTTAGGCATGGAAGATAGAAGAGCTCTAAACCTGATTTTTATTTTGAACTAATAAACCATTTTGGGCAAGTTATTTAACTTTTCTGATTGTTTGTTTGTATCTTCACCTATGAAATAGGAAATAAGAATAATTTCTATGACCATAGAATTATTGAGGGGATTTCACATTATGCATGTAAAGCATTCAGAATAGTAGCTGGCATATTTAAACAATGTGTAAATACTAGCGATAATTTGTCTCCAAAGAGTAAGCTAGCTTACTTTCAGTGCAGTCTTCAAGCACTTTTCCAACTCTCATTTTTTCCCAACCACAGAGAACTCACTACCTTCAGTCCCCTATTTTTTTGTGTTACTTACTACAGAATCTGTTCTTGGTATGTGTGATTCACAGTGAATATGATTCACAGTGAAATGACTCACTTAACAATCTAGTCTTTAGTTTTGCCGTGCTAAGTTTGGTAGTTAAGGTTATGTGTCAGCTTGCTGGGCCTCGCTTTGAGTGGCTGGGCAGCTGGTTGTAGTTATTCTCCATGATGAGACGGGCAATCAGCTCCATGGTGGAATCTGCCGCAAGCAGCTGAGTAGCTGCCTTAAGGATGTGGTCTACTTCCAGTGTATAAGAAGCAGCTTTGAGAAAGGCCTCTGCAACTTTTGGCACTCTCGACACCTGCGTGTAGCCAAGTCTTCATTCAGCAGCTTGCCTTGTTTCCTGCTGATCTTGGACTGTCTCTGGACTTGAACTAGTGGCCTGCCATGTTGTTTAGTAATATTGAGACTGTGCCATTTTAATTGTTGACTTTGGGCTTGTTAGCCTCAGCAGCCAGCAGCTGCTTGAGTGAAGAGATGCCTCTAGCTTCAGTGCGCCAGGAGCAGGAGGCAGAGCTGAAGCCCAAGGTTGAGGGGCTTTCACCCAGCCCCTAGAGCTCGCACTTTAAACTTGGACTTCTAGCCTCCAAAACCGTAAGAATAAATCCTTGGATGGTTCAGGCTGTCCATTTATGCTATTTTTGTTAGAGCAGCACAAGAGGTAGCTAAAACACTAAGCAATTAAAAAAATATAACAACTCCCATAATGCTTACATCTTGGACTTGCATTTGAAAGGTATGCCTCAATAAATATATATGAAAATATTTTAAAATTTTACGTTTCCAACTATTATAGTTTTTTAACCTCAAACTGTGTAGAATGAGTTGGCTTTTTTAAATACTACTTTTATTGATGAATTTTTCAATCTCATTTTAGCATCAGACGAAAGTGCCAGAGTTGCTCTTGAGTTACCATGAGAAGCTCTAATTGTTAGTTTCTGTGTTGGAGAAGTTTTTTCACTGAATCTTAGCATGTTAGAATTTACCCATGCCCACTCTTTAGATGGGATACAGTAGTGACCATTTTGCGCATATGACTCAGACATTTGAATTCATTCACTCAGCACACTTTCTCCGTGTGCCTGCTGTGTGCCATGTCCAGTGCTAGCAGTGGAGATTATAGTGGGAGGATATACAAGAACAAGGAATTATAAAGTGTTGAGTACTAGTATTGGGCAGAGTATAAGTGGCCTGGATATACATTCTGAGGGTGGAAAAGGCTTGATATTCACACTGGAAGATCAGAATTTGGAACATGGAAACATGTTCTTAAAGAAGTTGGTAGAATTTGAATTAAAAAAATGTTAAACATTTTATTTTTTAATTTTATTTGTCTGCTTATTTTTTCCCCCAAATGTAGAAAAGTGGCTAAAATGAAAAGTTGGTAGCAACTCCTCAGCCTTAAATTCAGAGGCAATAGTCATATCCCTCATCAGCCTTTCTTTTTTTAAAAAAAAAAAAAAAACTTTTTGCATAATTTCTGGTGTCTATTTCAGAAGTGCATGTGAAGATGATTTTTCCATCCTGTTGCCTTTTGACAAGCAAAATATATAAAATATGGAGAAAATTGATTAAGTGTAGAGGGCAAATTATATAAATTAAATTCAGGACTATTTTCTGTTCCTCATAATAAAATGATTACTCAAAGAATTCCATCTGATGACTATTGAAAGCTAACTGCGGTTTATGATATAACTGATAAAATCTGCATCCTTGGCCTTCCAACAACCTTTATGCCAGCAGATGGTGGGCGTAAAGATGTCATTCATCATTTATTTACAATGGGCTTTATTTATTCAAGTGTCAACAGCTGCCCCAGGGAGTGGGTTATTGAATTCAAATGTGAAGCTCTGGGTTATTTGCGTCCTTTCAAATTTGTCTTCAGAGCTTAGTTGCTAGGAGTCCATTCTGTCCTCTAATAATGATTCATGTATTGTGAAGCCAGTCAGTAAATTGGGTTGTCAGGGATTGCCAAAAAGGGTTTAAGAGGTCTTGTTTCTTGAGGGTAGAGGGGGCTGGTGTCTGCATGTATGTCTGGTTGACTTGAGCAGTAGTGGTATTATGTAACTTTTTCATAAAGCTGGTGATACTAAGTTTTTTTCTTTTCCTTTATATACTCTTTCCCTCCCTATTTTCTTCATATGAATACTTTGAAAAATGTAGAGGTCAGTTTACTAAAGGAAAATTCTCCACTTTTTCTTTCTTAACAGGCAGGGCAAGAGTCGTTTCGCTCCATCACAAGGTCATATTACAGAGGTGCGGCAGGTGCTTTACTAGTGTATGATATTACAAGGTGAGAACCTGGAAATATTTCATTTCAGTGTTTAATATAGAGATTTTTCTAAGTAAATATGATTACCAGTACTGAATATATAGCTTTGCCCTTTATGCTCTCTCTAGATGTTTGCCTTTAAAACTTGGATTTCTTGAATCTAATTTAAATTTACTACAGGAATCTACAACTACATTCTATTTCTTGTATGAATAAGCAACCTAAAATTTATCAGTTTTGTATTATTATTATTTATACATTAGAATTTTCTAGAGTGATATTACATTTAATTTGTAAATTGAAATGCAATCAGTGAGATCTAGACCCAGGTATTGTACTTGAGAGCTGTTTCTCATTACCTAAGTAGATCTGGCTTTAATGGAATTTATATACCATTCATATATCCCCTTTATGGGAAATACTTTTTAAATAGTAATTAAATTATTATTTATGTTTAGGAGAGATACATTCAACCACTTGACAACCTGGTTAGAAGATGCCCGCCAGCATTCCAATTCCAACATGGTCATTATGCTCATTGGAAATAAAAGGTAAAAAGATTGAGACTTAGCATTTATAGCGTATTAATGATGAAGAATGTGGATTACTGTTTATTTTACTGTTTTTCTTACTCAAATGTGTAAATGTACATTACTGATTCTTAAATTACAAAATTTTCAAAATTCTAATATATTTATTTTTAAGTTTCTTAAAATACAGATAATAATTGTTGGGATTCCTATAATGGTTTCTTTTTCAGAACTGTACTTTAACAAAAAATGAAAGAGTTTTACCTGGTCATTGATTTATATGAAGGAAAGGTGACTTAAATATTATCCAGTTATTTTAAATATTTGCATTAGAAGTAAGTATCTATACAGAGCTTAGAAACATATTCTCCTTTTTCATGGCTTAATGTTCATTCTGTGAATTAATACAGTATGAAGATCAGTCAGATGTATTTCTACTTAAAGTCCTGAAACACTGTTATTTATCGCAGTAGTTTTAAGCATATATCTGTGTCTTTTATTTATCTCATTAATTAATAAAGGTTCCATTAAGATACTACAGCTGGTTTAAAGGAGAACTCAGAGTACTTAAAATTATGTAAGGAATGTTGAAATGAATTTATAGATGGATCTAAAGCTGATCAATATACACAGAATGATAACTGTATTCCACTGGGCACAGTTTGCATTTCTGTGGACAGGAAATACTTGTATTAGTATACATTTTGACAAGTTAATTTCTGTGTCTACAAGTCTTTCAAAATTTGTGGGATGCAGCTAAGGCAGTACTTACGGGGAAGATAATAGCACTAGACATTTATAATAGATGTTGTTCTTATGTGCCATCGAGTTGGACCCGACTCATAGCGACCCCTCCTTGGGTTTCCGAGGCAGTATCACTACAGAAGTAGAGTGCCCCATCTTCCTTCCGAGGAGTGGCTGGTGGGTTTGAACAGCCAGCCTTCTGATTAGCAGTCAGGTGTCTTTAGGCACTATGCTACCAGAGCTCCTTTATAATAGTTAGAAGTTTTAAATCAGTAACCTAAGCTTCCACCTTAAGAAATTAGAAAGATAAGAGCAAATTAAACTCAAAATAAGCAAAATGGTGATAATAAAAAGCATAGAAATTAATGAAGTAGAAAAATAATGGAGAAAAATCAATGAAAAAGAAAGCTAATATTTGAGAAGACAAATAAATATTGACCATGGGAAAAAAGAGAAGTAATGCCATTAGGCTGTACACTTAATAATGCCTAAAATGACAAATTTTATGTTGTATATATTTTACCACAATTAAAAAGTTAACAAAAATGAAAAGTAAAGCTACAGACTAGGAGAGGAATATTTGCAAAACATGTATCTGACAAAAGATTTATATCTAGAGTATATGAACAGTTGTTACAAGTCATTAATAAGAGAACAACCCAGTTTTTAAAAATAGGTGACAGTTCTCAAACTAGTACTTCACTAAAGATTTACAGATGGCAGATAAGCACATTAAAATATTTAAAAATACATCATTAATAATGGGGGAAGTGAAGGTAACAATCACAATGGTTATACTAATGCACTCACTAAAACAGCATAAATTGAAAAGATTAATTATATCAAGTGTTGGCAAGGATGTGGAGGAACAGAAACTCGTATATTGCTGGTTGGAATGTAAAATGATACATCTTCGTTTGGAAAACAATTTGCTAGTTCCTTAAAATTTAAACACGTCTGTGGTACAACTTAACCCATTTCACTCCTAGGTAATTACTAGAGATACGTTCACACAAAGAATTGTACATGAATGTTTGTCTCAATTTTATTTATTTTGTCTTTATTTTATGTAACTAAACACTTGAAAAAAACAACTGTCCATTAATGGAATAATAGATTGTGAAATCACTGAATACTGCTCAGCAATAAAGAAAAATTAATTACTGATACACAAAACAAAATGGATAAATCTCAAAATAATTATGCGGAGTAGAAAAATAAAAAAAAAAGAAGACATGCTGTATGATTACATTTATATAAAATTCTAAAAAATGAAGACTAATCTGTAATGACAGATAAGTGGTTGCCTGTGGTAGAGGGGGATGAAGAGATTGATTACAATGGGAAGTGAGGAAACTTTTTGGGGTGATGGTTTCACAGGTCAAATTTTGTACTTTATTAATTTGCAGTTTCCTGTATGTCCGTTTTACCTCAGTAAAGCTCTATAAATCAATAAACTACCAAATAACATTATAGTGTAGAAAAAGAAAATATTCCAAAAGTGATATTACCATGGTAAAAGCCAACTCCAGATTACTTCTTTGTAACCAGGAGTATCATCATTTTGGTATTCACTCAAGGTCTGTCTTGGGTGTTTTTTCCTCATTTAACATCATCGCATTAAACCTTTTAAGATTAAGGCTACTAGAGGGACAATGTAGTCTTTCTACTTCAGAAATATTTTTGGTACCACTCAGTGGTGATATCTGAAATAAGACAAGACTATCTGGAGAAAAAAGATAATTTTGAAGTTCTTTTATCTTACCAGTTTTTTCCTGTGTCTGAAACATAGTGGGTGGCAACTATAAAACCTCAAAAAATCACTAAAGTTTAACCCTTTTAGATATTTTTAGATATCTTGTAATTATTTAGAGAAGTGAAAAAAATAGCTATTGATCTTGTACTATAACTATGTCTAGTGTTTTTGTTCTTGCTGAATTGGTGGCTTAAATTTGGTTGCTGATCATGAGGAGCTTGTAGCCCAAATGTGAAAAAGAAAAGCAAAGGATAGTGTTTATGTATATAAGAAGTGTTTCCAATAATGGTAGATAGATGACTATTATAATTAGGTGTGGAAGGAAGTTTTAAGGAAGAAACTAGGAGAAAGGGAAAATAGGAGAGGGTATGATACGCAAAGAATGAATGAGAGTTCTGACCAGGGACACAGTAGAAGGTCCCAGATATTAATGGGAAAAAATGTGAAACAAAACTCAGATTTCTTTAAAAAAAGAGGCCAGACTAACTGGACTAGAGACTAGAGAAACTGATGAGACTATTACCCTAACATAACCTTTGAACTTGGATTTGAAGTTATTTCTGTAGGTCCCCTCTCAGCAGAATAATAGATTGGCTTATAAAATAAATTGTATCACCCATGAGTAACATGCTCCATTAAGCAATTATCTACATGAGACCAAACCATTCACATTTACCTAGAAGTAAAGATGAAAAGGTGTCGTAATTATCTAGTGCTGCCATAACAAAAATATCACAAATGGATGGCTTTAAGAAGCAAATTTATTCTCAAAGTTTATGAGGCTAAAAGTATGAATTCTAGGGGAAGGCTTTCTCTCCTGTCAGCTCTAAGGGAAGGTCCTTGTCTCCTTTCAACATCTGTGGGCCTGGCATCCCTTGGAGATCTCCGTGCATCTGGTATCAGTCTTCCCTGGGTCTAGGAGGTTCTCTGCATAGGGAACCAAGGTCAGAAGGATATGCTTCACTTCCAGCTCTTCTTTCTTTGAGGTAGTGAGGTCCCTCTCTACTGGCTTCTCCTTTTATCTCTTGTGAGATAAAAGGTGATGCTGGCCATATCCCAGAGAAACTCCCCTTACATCAGATCAGACCAACCTGAGTAAGGGTGGTACCTTCCACTGTAACCTTGCCTCATTTACATGTAGAAGTCAGGATTAACTACACATCACATATCAGATCAAAACATCAGATTACATCTTGGGGATGATTATATCATTATATAACTGCCAAACACTGACAATCATGGCCTAACCAAATTGATACATACTGTAGGGAGAAAATTCAATCCATAAACATTAGTCAAGGCAAGGAAAGAAAGCTAGATCCATGGAAACAGAACAAACAGAATGGAAATAATGAGAATGTTGACACAAATTGTAAAAATTACAATCAATATTATCGAACAATTTGTATAAAAACTGTTAAAGAGGAACCTTAATTTGCTCTGTAAACTTTGACCTAAAATACTAGCATGTTGTTATTAATGCCATCGAGTTGAACCCGACTCATAGCGACCCCTCCTTGGGTTTCTGAGGCAGTATCACTATGGAAGTAGATTGCCCCATCTTCCTTCCGAGGAGTGGCTGGTG